>NW_027469154.1:0-300000 GCF_051020765.1 Lasioglossum baleicum | reverse complement strand
AGAGATAAATCGAAAATGTCATAGCAGTAAGTTTCAAAACGTGTAAATAAATGCAAAACTGGGGCAGAATGCATGCGTTGTACGGGCAAGGTGAACGAAATTAATGAAGACAACCCAATACGCCACTTCGATATGCCGTACGTAAATACAAAACCTCGCCAGTCCTATCCCAGCGCAGGTACTGATACAGACAGTTATATAGAATAATAATAAGTTTAACCAGATAATTTTATTATCGTACCGTCAATAACACCGAAGACACTTTCACTAAGAAATACAATCTATTAAGCTAGAAATTGAATATTATGTAAAAATTGGGTAATATAATAACTGTCAATTACAGTATGTACAAATAATTGGAATGCTGTAAAGAAAATGCATATGGTTCAAAATCAAGGTTAAGGACATAATTTATGACCATCCTGTTGTGCCCCTCCATTATGGCGTACACAAATACAAGACCTCGCCGGTCGTGTCGCACGACAATGTAGGGGCGTGTACAGGCAATCATACAAAATAGCACAAAGATAACAAAATAATGTCGCAATCGTGCAGTCAACTAATTGCAAATAAACATTTACAAAAAAATACAAGTTTTCATAATATAAATTGAAAATTTCGAAGAAAATTGAAAACATTGTAACTGCAAATTACGGTATGTAGAATTAAATGGAAAACTGGGATAAAATGCATACGGTACAATATGAAGGTTAATGTAATAAACCAAGACCGTTCTGTAGTACCGCTCCGATTTGCCGTACGCAACTACAAGACCACTTTAGACGTGTCGATCCGGATGGGAAGGTGCGCATACAGGCAATAATATACAACAGCAATAAAATGATCAAAATAATGTCATAAACGAAACTCAACAACTTCCAAAGGCAATATTACTTAAAAACACAATTTTTGTGATAAAAAATTAAAAATTTGATTGAAATCGAAAATATTGTTACAGAAAATTGCAGTATATAGAAATAAATAGAAAAGGGCGAATGAATGCTTACGGAACAATATCATGGTTGAAGAAATTAACGACGTCCATCCAGTACACCGCTCCGATCTGCCGTACGCACCTACAAGTCTAATGCAGCTGTGCCCCTCCGGCAACGTAAGTACATATTGAGACTGTCATATAAAATATCAGTAAGTTCAACAAAATAATGTCGTGAACGTAGAGTCAACGAATTACAAAGACACTTTTACAAGAAAATTAAATTGTTTAAAATATAAATTGAAAGTTTCAAATCAAATTGAAAATATCAAAACAGCAAAGTACAGTATGTTGAAACAAATAGATAACTGCGCCAGAATTCAAACGGCACAATATTATGGTTAATCAAATAATCAAAGGCCATACAGCAGTGTCGCACGGATCTACGAATGCAAGTATAAGGCTACTCCAGTTGTGTCGCACGGACAGCTTGCGTACGTATACAGACAATCATAAAAAGTAACAATAAAATTAACAAAATAGTGTCAGATTCGTGCATTTTACTAAATCTAAAGGCACTTTTACTAAGATTAACAATTTTTTAAATCAAATGACTGAAAATGTTGTAATAAATCGAAATTATCAGAACTGTAAATTACAGTATATATAAATAAATAAGAAAAGTGGGAAAAAAGCATACGGTACAAAATTAAGGCTAAAGAAATCAACTAAGACCATTCAGTATGCCACTCCGTGAGCCGTATGTAACTACACGACCTGGCCAGAAGTGTCGCTCCGTCAGCGTAGGTACGTTTGGTAGGGATCATGTAAAATAACAGTATGTTTAACAAAATAAAGTCGTAAACGTGCACTCATGGAATTCTATAGACACTTTTACTATGAGATACTATTTTTTTTTAAATTAAGAATTGAAAATATCGAAAAAAAAAAATGGAAAATATGAGAGCAGTTAATTACAGTGTGCATATATAAACGGGGGATGGGGAAACGTGCATATGGTTCAAGGTTGTTGTGATCAAAATTTACGAAGTCCATCTGGTAGTACCGCTCCGCCGTGCCGCATGCAACCACAGGACATCGCCAGTGTGTCGCTCAGGCAGTGTAGGTACAATGATGTGGAATAACAATATGTTTATAAAAGTATTGTCACAAAAGTTCACTTAACTAATTCCAATGACGCGTTTACTGAGAAATACTGTTTTCTAAACTCAAAATTCAAAATTTTGAAAAAATTTAATCATCATAGCATTACGCAACAATATTATTATGAAATTGAAACCTGGGAAGACTTGCATACGGTATAAAATCAAGGTTAATGAAATTAACAGGCACCATCCATTACTGTAGCTCCGATCTAACAAACGCAACTACAACACGACTTCCGGAGTGTCGCTCCGGAGGAGTAGGTACGTATGCAGAAAATAAATGTAAAATAACAAGGAATTTAACAAAATATTGTCATACACGTACACTCAACTATTTCTAAAGGCACTTTTCCTATAAATACAGTTTCTGAAACTAAAAATTGGATATTTTGAAGACAAAACGAAAATATCATGACAGCAAGCTACAGTATGTAGAAATAAATGTAAGAATGGAAAAAGTGCATACAGTACAAAATGAAGGTTAAAAAAATTATAAAGGGGCAACCAGTATGCCGCTCCTATCTGCCGTAGCAACAACAAGAGCCCGCCTACCGTGTCGATCCTTCAGCGCGGGCACGTATACAGATAATCATATGGAATAGCAATGTCATTTACAAAAGATAGCCATGTATGTGCATTCACGTAATGCCAAAGGAACATCAACTTGGAAATACAATTTTTTAAACTACTGATTGAAAATATTGAAAAAAAATATCGAAAATATCAGAATGGTAAATAGCAGTATGTATAAATAAATGGGAGCCTAGGAAAACATGCAGACCGTATTAATCATGGTCAGTGAAATTAACGGAGACCATCCAGTAGTGCTACACCGCCCTGCGGTACGCACCTGCAAGACCTCGGCAGTCGTGTAGCTCCGGATTCGTAGGCACCTATACAGACAATCATATATAATAACAATAAGTTTAACATGATATTGTCCTAAACTTACACTCAACTAATTCTACAGATACTTTTACTAAGAACTACAATTTTTGAAATTATAAGATGGAAATTATGAAAAAGGGCGAAAAAAGGAAAAAAATTAGAATTTAATAAACCTGATTTGATATCTCCTGCTTTTATGTAATTTTTGCATATCCTACACATATTTGTACGAGCACCTATCCCCATTCCGCTAACCCAACAGAAGCTTTCTCAAACTTAACCCGCCCGGTATATGTCAGGCCAATCCATGCACCGAATTTAATGTATATATTATTGGCATTTAATAATTGTATGCAGTTACTTTCACTCATCGATTATTTTCTGCATGACCAATACATGTGTGACCGAGGCCCATACCCAAACACGAGAATGCAATGGACTTAGCCCTCCCGTAGCGAGGCACGCCACCTACCGGCACATTATACTTATTCATTGATAGCAGTTAATAAATTTATTTGTTAAAAATACGACTCATGATGAGTCGGTAGTCAAACCGTTTGTCAGCGTCACCACCTCCCTTGAGTGCCGAACCGCTGTGTAATTAACTTCACCTACCTTGTTATTCAGAGGGTCAAGCCAGGAATTCCGGTAGTGATTCCACTGGACAGTATTGCCAAAAGACACCATAATTCTTGGTACGAATATTAATGTCAGAGTCTGACACTTCGAGTACTTTATAACCTGTAATATAGTCGATACTTTTACCGGAGAACTTAAGAACCGAGAACATAAACCGCTGTATAGAGACTACAACTGAATGTTCATGGAAACAAATAAGTGGACAGGCAAGCAGACGGACGCATAAATTATTTCATGTATGAATAGGAAGGTCGACAGTCAAGCCATTCGATAAAGGTACCACCTTTTTTTAGAGTCGAAATTCTGTCCAAATCAGATTGTAACAGTCGTTTACAACACGTATACACTCATTCGTTGTATTACGTATTTCGGAGATCAGTTTCGTTTTCTCCCCAAAGAGATTATAATTGCAATATGTTGTTCGAAAGGTAATTTCGTTTTTTCCCGACGGAGGTCCCAATTGTATTAGATTGTTCGGGGCGTAATTTCGAGCTTGCCAGACAGAGGACCTAACTGTATTACAATGTTCGGAAAATGATTTCGTTTATTCCCGACGGAGGACCTAATTGTATCATGTTGCTCGGAAAGTAATTTCGTTTCCGCCGAGCAGAGGTCGTAAATTTATCCATTCTCAGCCATCTTAAAAACTGACCCGATGAATGAAAAGAAATTTCTTTCGGACCAAACCAATAGTATGACGTATCTTGACACAAAAAGTTGAAATTTTTCGCTTAATGCGCGCTTAGCAAGTAAGGGTCGCGTTCGCGATAGCAACCAATAGTTACATAAATATGAGATACTCACTTCGCGTGACCACCATTGGTACGTACAAGCCAGCATAGAGCGGGAAAGCGTTAAAAATTGTGTCTTTGGCAGCGAATTTCAATCGAAACCTGTCCGTTTCGGGCGCATGCGCCAAGTACACACTTATTCATTGCATCATGCATTTCTGACTGAATTTACTTTTTTATCCCGTTAGAGGGTCTATTTGTATAACATTGATCGGAGACAATTTCGTTCACCGCGATGGATGGTTTAAGAGTATTTTATTGTTCTGAACGAAATTTCGTTTTTTTTTTCTTTTCTTTTTCGGACAGGGGATCTTATTGCATTTGGTTGCTCCGAAAGTAATTACGTCTTTTCGATACGGAGGATTTAAACCGTGTTTTCTTACAGACAACCTCAAAATTACGACGCATGAAATATAAACAGAAAGACGATAATGTTTCCTGAATAACTCAGTAATATCGGGCTTTGTGACGCTGAAACGCTGCTGTTTTTCCCGGGATTCGTGATTCGTAAGCGCAGAGCGCGGGTGTAACGCGAATCAAATGTCACGTAAATGTGCGACACCTACGTTGATATCGCAGCATTTGCACGTATCTGCGCGCATAGAGCGCGCAAACAGTTAAGATCGTTCCTTTGACGGCGATGTTCAGTGCAAATCAGTTTATTTCAGTCGTTCGTATCAAATGTAGTCATTCATTATATAAAATTCCTCGGAATTGAACTTCGATTTTTCCGATACATTACTCGCTTGTATTAAGTTGTTCGGAATGTAATTTCGTTCCTTCTGAACAGCGGAACACAATGCATTGTTTCACAGACAAATTCAAGGTTAAGCTGCAAGGATGAGAAAACAATATTAATTTCTTAACAAAGAAATTGTTACCCGTATTATGACGCAAATACGCTGAAGTATGTAATTTACTCGTGCTTCGTATGTGAATCGCGCGTCTGCGGCGGGAGTCATAAGTCACGTAAATATAAGATACCCACGGCGATTTCCCAACCGTGGAAAACATTTGCGAGGATATAAATGAGAAACTGTAAAGATCGTTTCGCTGACGGTGAATTTCAGTCCAAACCCATTTATTTCAGTCACTTGCATGAAATACACACTCATAAATTATGTTATTTTGTTCAGTAAGTAATTTCGTTCTATCCCCATGCAGATACTAATTGTATTAGGTTGTGCGAAAAGTACTTTCTATTTTTCTCGGAAGAAAACGTAACTGTATTTGGTTGCTCGGAAGGACATTTCGTTCTCTCCGAGCTGAGGACGTAAATAATGTATTCTATGGCAGAGCACATCGCAATTTAGCGGCGTGGAAGGAAGACGAAGTTGCTTTCCGATCAACCAATAAATAGGCGTATCAGTAACTCAGAAACGTTGAAATTTCACGGCTGAATTATTTATCGCAAGTAAATTGTGAGTTTGCATTGGGATCGAAATGTCACGTAAATATGCGATACACGCTTTTATTTCGTATCATAGGAACATATTAGCGCGCACACAGCAGGGAAACTGCTCGCTTTTGCGTGAAATCATTTGATTCTTCTCTTCTTTCATCTCACGGGTTATATATTTCTTATCCTAGTATTAAATAATATTCGAGGCCACCACCCAGGCCGTCCCCCGGCACGGGCTCACATTGCTGAAGTGAGGCGCTGCATAGCGGCGATTTCACTTTGTATCGTTCACTTAAGGTTTCTGAGTGACGAGAACCACGATTACAGCGCTCTGATGAGTACTATGCATCACCCACGCACGCACTTCACTCATACCCTCACTAGGAACACAAGATATTCGCCTCTGAAACTCGGATCCGCGCAGCAGCACGAAACACGTCCGCACATCCCGAAGTCGCACGAAGGAATATTCCGAAACCTAACCAAAACCTAATCAGGGTGTTAGTACCCAGGCCAACCGACCCACGTATTTATTGTGTTTACAACTGGCATGTAATAATTCTGTTCTGTTATTTCCCATCTTTTTACTAATTTTTCATTTCCACGAACCAAATGTCCAAGAACCTAGATAAAACAAAGGAACCTAACAGTAACCTACCCAAAACCTATCACACCCTTTACAAGGCATACTATTCCACTCGCCCATTTAAAGTACTTGTTATTTCCAGTTTGCAATTCGATTTATCAATTTCCTGTTTTCGCTTAATTGTTGCATGTCCGAAATTTGTGTTTCCTAGGACCACGTCCGAACCCGGAAACCTAACCCAAACTCGAGAACACAATCGAACTATGCTGAAAAACAAACGCGGGCGTTACAAAGCAGGCCAATACACGCTGATATATTGAATTTATTATTAGCATTTGATAATTACATTTAGGCAATTCGATCCGGCTGCGTTGGTATCAATACAGACAGTCATATACTACAAAAACAAATTCAACAACATATTGTCATAAACGTGCACGAAACTAATTCCAATGTCACATTTCTTAACAAATACAACTTCTCACAATAAAAATGGGAAATTATGAATGTACCGAATATATTACAACAGTAAGTTTGAGTATGTTGAAATAGATGGAAAACTGCGAAAGAATGAATACGGTACAACATTAAGCTTAATGAAATGGACAAAGACCAGAGAGCGGCGTCAGTCCAATCTACCGAACGGAACTACAACACCACTCCATCCGCGCGTCGCTCGAAAGCGTACGTACTTATAGAGGCAACCATATTAAATAACAACAAACTTGACAACAAACTTCTCCTAAGGACTAGAATTTTTGAAATCAGAAATTGGAAATTATGAACGAAATCTAAAATATTATATGAGCAAATTACAGTATGTAGAAATAAATAAAAAACCGCAAAAGAATGCATAATGTACAAGATCAAGGTTAACCAAACTAACGAAGACCATCCAGTGGTGCCCCTCCGATCTGAAGGTCGCAACTACAAGTCTTCGCCAGTTGTGTCGCTTCAGCAGCGTAGGTAAGTATATAGACAATCATGTACAATAACTATAATTCTAATAAAATGATGTCATAAAACTACCCTCATCTAATTCAATAGTCACGTTTCATTACAAGTACAATTTTTATAAGTAAAACTAGGAAATTATGATGAAGATCGAAAATATTATAACTATAAGTTGCATTATGTAGAAATAAATAGAAAGTTCAGGAAGAATTCTTACGGCTCAGTATTATGGTTAATGAACTTAACAATGACCATAGAGTATAATCGCTGCGGCCTTCCGCACGCAAATACAATAACACTCCATTCGTGTCGATGTGGCAGCGCATGTCCGCGTACAGGCAATCATATAATACAACAGGGAATTCAACAAAATGTCTGTGTAAAGGTACACTTAACTAATTTCAATGACACGTTTTCCAAAAAATATAACGCTTCAAATTGAAAATTGACAATTTTTATAACGATCGAAAATACCATAACAGTGAATTAGAGTAAGTATAAATAAGTAGAAAACTGGGAAAAAATGCATACGTCACGGAATGAAGTTTAAGCACAACATCGAAGACCATCCAGCAGTGCCGCTCCGTTCCGCCGTACGTAACCACGAGACTTTGCCGGTCGTGTCGCTCAAACAGCGTAGGTACGTATACAGACAACCATATAAAATAACAATTAGATCATCAAGATAATGTCATTACCGTGCACTCAACTAATTGAAATGGCACTTTTAAATTGAAACACAATTTCTTCAAATAGTATATGAAAATTTCGAAGAAAATCAAAAATATCAAGATTAATGAAATTAACGAAACCATTGCAGTATTGTCGCTCCGAGGTACCGTACGCTACAACAATTCCACTCCAGCCGCGTCGGTCCGGAGGAGTAGGTGTATATACAGAAAATAAATATAAAATAACAGTAAGGTTAACGTAATATTGCCATAATCGTAAGCTCAACTAATTCAATAGACACTTTTACTATGTAATTCAATCTTTCAAATTAAACATCAGAAAATTTTGAAACAAATCGAAATTGTCATAGCATTACATTGCAGTTTGTATATATAAATGCTCGAATGTGGAAAACTACATACGGTACAAAGTCAAGGTTACAGACGTCAAAAAAGACCATCCAGTAATGCCGCTCCGATCTACCGAAAGCAATTACAAGACCACTGCAGTTGTGCGGCAACTAGACACTTTTATTAGGGAATACAGTTATATAAACTAAAAATTGATAATTTTGATAAAATCGGACATATCATAACTGTAAGTTACAGTATATAGAAATAAATAGAAAACTAGGAAAGAATGCATGCGGCATTATATTATTGTTAAAGAAATTAAGGAAGTCCATACAGTTGCGTCGCTCCGAACTGCCGTACGCAAGTATAAGACATCGCCGGTCGCGTCGCTCTGCGAACGTCTGCACGTATACACACAATCATATAATACAGTAATAAGTTTGGCAATATATAGCGATAAACGTACACTCAACTAATTTCAATGACACTTTGATTAAGAATTACAATTTTTTTTTAACTATAAACAGAAAGTTTTGAAAAAAGTCCTAATCGTCATAACAGCAAATTACAGTATGTATAAACAAATGGAAAACTGAGAAAAATTGCATGCGGTACAATATTATGGTTAAAGATATTATCAAAGACCATACAATATGCCGCGCCATTTAACTGAACGTAACTACAAGACGAATCCAGCCGTGTCGCTCCGGAAGCGTAAGTAGGTATAGAGACAATCACATAACACAACAAATATACAAAACAACAAGGAATTTAACAAAATGATGGCAGAAACGTACTCTCAACTAATTCCAAGGACACATTTCCGAAAGAATAAAATTATTCTAAATTGAAGCAGAATTTGAGAAAAGATCGGAAATATCATAACAGTCCACTACAGTATCTATAAATAAATGGAAAACAGCAAAAAATGCAAACGGTACATAATAATGGTTAATCAAATTAACAAAGAGCATTCAGTGGTGCCGCTTCGATCTGCCGTACGCATCTATAACACCTCGTCAGTCATTTCGCTCAAACAGCGAAGGTACGTATACAGATAATCGTATAAAATAATACCAAGATTAACAAAATATCGCCATAAACATACCCTCAACTATTTCTAAAATCACTTTCACTAAAAAAGACAATTTTTTAAAATGAAGATTGAAGGAAAGACTGAAAATATCATAACAGCAAGTTACACAATGCATAAATAAATGGAATACTTGAATAAAATGCATAGAGTACAAAATCATAGTTAGAGAATATATCGAAAACCATGTTGTAGCGTAGCTCCGAAGATCGAAACGCAACAACGTGGCCACTCCACTCGTGTCGCTCCGATTGCGTAGGAACGTTTACAGACGATCACAATCAATAGCTATAATTACAACCTAGTAATGTCATAAACGTGCATCAACCTATTCCCAGCGACACTTTTACTATGAAACACAATTTTTCAAACTAAAAATTGAAAATTGCGAAAAAAAATCGCAAAAATTTCGTAACAGCATATTAGAGTATGTATAAATAAATGGAAGACTGCGACAGGATCCACGCGATAGAATATGAAGGTTACAGAAAGTAACGAATCCCGACAGTAGTGCCGCTTCGATCTACCGTACGCAACTGCAAGACATCCTCAGTTGTGTCGCTCCGGATGAGAAGGAACGCATACAGGCAATCATATAAAATAGCAATGGCGGTAACAATATAATCTCATAAACGTACACTCTACTAAATCCATTGACTTAAACTTGGAAACACAATCCCTTAAACTAATAATTGATGGTTTTGAAAAAAATCGAAAATATTATAACAGTGAATTACTGTGTGTATGTATAAATAGACGACTGGCAAAAAATGCATACGGTACAGAATCGAGGTTAATGACATCATCTAAGACCATACAATATACCACTCAGATTTTCTGTACGCAACTGCAAGACCACGCCACTCGTGTCGCCTCGAAGCTGTAGGTTCGTACATGGACAGTCACATAAAATAACGTCAAGCTTAACAAAATATAATCATAAACGTAAGCTCAAGTAACCCAATAGACGCTTTAACTAAGAAATAGAACTTTTAAGTTATAACTTAGAAATTTTGAAGAAAATCGAAAGTATCCTAATAGTTAATTACATTTTGTACAAAAAAATAGAAAACTGCGGAATATAGCATACAGTACAACATCAAAATTAGGGAAATTAACAAAGACCATCCAGTAGTGCCGCTCCGATATGCCGAAAGCAAGTGGTAAAAAACTCCTATCGTATCGCCCCGGAAGCGTAGGTGCGTATATAGACAATCATATAATATCACAATAATTTTAGCAATATAATGTCATAAATGTACACTCAACTATTTCCATAGATGCTTTTCCCGCCCAAAAATACAGCTTCTGAAATTAATCAATAGAAATTTTAAATAAAGTCCAGAATATCATACCAATAAATTGCACTATGTACACATAAATAGTAAACTGCTGATAGATGCATATGGTACAAGATCAAGGTTTTGGAAGTGAACAAAGACCACACAGTAGTGTCGCTCCTGTCTGCCGATGGCAACTACAGGTCCACTCCAGTCGTGTTGCTCCGGCACCATAGGTACGTATAGAGATAATTACATGAAATGACAATGAACATTGCAGAATATTGTCGTACTGCTCAGGGGATATACTCTCAGGTTACCTGGTTTGACTCTCGGAATCACAGCATAGGTGGAGCTATTGGTTTATACGTTCTACTTTCGAATGTGATGGTAACGCGCTCGAACGGATTCGCTATCGATCATATAATTCATACGTGAAATAAGGGTGTCCGTGTCAAAAATACTACTGCTACTTTCCATCTGTGAACGCGAAGCTATGCTCTCGATAGGAAGGGACAGGAGAAAAGATAACGTTCTATATCGGTTGGACTCTGTACCTTAGCATCTATAGCCTGAAATAGGGTGGCTAATGCCAATGGTGTACGGCGGATTTACGCCAGGAATACCTGGTTTGGCTCCAGGGATCAGCGGTAGGGTGAAGCTACTGACCTAGGCGTTCTATTCACAAAAAAGGTTGTATCGATCTCGGACGGTTTGACCCTCGAAATTCTACTTCGTACATAAAGTTATGGAGCCCGTCTGCTGAAATGTCTACTAATTTGTTTCCGCGAACCCGAGGCAGCACAATCGCTACGGCAGCTTGAGTTCTTGGAATAGGAGGTATAGATTAAAAAGAATGATTTTATACCAATTGGCATTTTTCTCCGACGGATTCACTCTCAGCCATAATATTCATGACGTGAATTAGGGTGTCTATTGCCAATACTGTTCAGCGCATATGCTTCGAGAATACCTGGTCTGACTCTCGCAATTATAGGATAGATGGAGCTATTGAAGAAGATGCGCGACTTTCAAGGATGTTGGCATCGTTCTCCAACGATTTGACTCACGATTTTGCTATTCATACATGAAAAAAAGCTGCCCGTCTTATTAAATGTGTACCAATTTGTTTCCGTGCGCACTATGCATGATACTCGCTACTACGGGTTAGTTTCTTGGACGGTAAGGTATTCGGTAATACGTTTGACTTCATACCAATTGGTAACGCTCTCAAAGGGATTGACGACCTACTTTAGCATTCAAAGCGTGAATCAAGGCATCTTTAGCCAATTCTGTTTTGCGAATTTACTCCCAGAACATCTGGTTTGACTTTCGGAATCACAGCATAGGTGAAGCTATTAACTCAGCCGCTCGTCTCTCACAGAAGGTTGTCAGGTTCTCGATCGGTTTGACTCTGATTCTTGTAATTCATAAATGAAATTAATGTGCTCGTCGCTAAAACGTATACTAAGTCGTGCCACTGAGCACAATGTTATACTCTCGATACAGCGTGTTAGATTTCGGAGGATAAGGTCCTCGGTAAAACGTTTCACTTTATAAGAGTTGGAATCGTTCTCAAACGGTTAGACGATCTACATTAATATTCAAACCGTGAAATAAGGTATGCATTGCCTATACAGTCCAGCGTATTTACTCCCGGAGTACCTAGTACGGCTCTCGGAATCACAGGACAGGTAAGGCTCTTGGCGTAGCTGTGCGACATACTTGGAAGGTGGTCCCGTTCTCGAAAGGATTGACTCGTGATCTTCTTCTTTATACATGAAATTAATGTGCCCACCAGTGAAAGATATTATAAAATGTTTCTCAACCTGAAGTTGCACTCTCGATACACAGGGTTTTGTTCCCATACAGTTATTTTTCCGGAGAGTAAGATCTTCGGTAAAACTTTTGACTTTATAGCAATTGGCAACGTTCGCAAACGGTTTGACGCTGTATATTTAATATTCAAACCGTGAATTAAGGTGTCTATTGGTATATCTGAGCGACATACTGGACTGCTTTCGATAACTTCTTTAACCTTAAGTTTGTTCCGTATGCAGTTTTCCCTAGCTATCTGTTTATTAATGCATACTGTAATTGACTGTCATAGTGTTTTCGATTTTTCTCGAAATTTTCAGTTTTTATCTTAAAAAATTTTATTTCCTAGCGATGCGCACTTGGAATTTGTTGTGTGTACGTTTATGGCAATATTATGTCGAATTTTTTGTTATTTTGTATGATTGAATGCGTACGTACTTATGCTTCCTAGGCGACACGTCCGGGGTTTTGTTAAACTAGCTGTCGAGTAATCTGTCGACACTACTGTATGGCCAACGTCAGTTTCCATAACCATAATATTTTACCGTATGCATTCATGCTCAGTTTTTTATTCATTTACAAAAACTGCAATTTACTGTTATGACATTTTCGATTTTTTTCAAAATTTTCAATTTTTTGTATAAATAATTGTGAGAACTAGAAAATGTGCCCTTGGAATTAGTTGAGTGTACGTTTATGTCAATATTTAGTTAAATTTATTATTATTCGCATGACTATCTGTATGCGTACCTACGCTGTCGGAGCGACAGGACTGGCGTGGGCTTGTAGTTACGTACGTCAGAATGGGGCGGCACTACTGATTGGTCATCGATAACTTCTTTAACCATAATAATCTACCGTAAGCATTCTATCGCAGTTTTCTATTCGTTTCTACGCACAACAAACTGCTGTTTTGATGCTTCCAATTTTCTTCGAAGTATACAATTTACATCCTATAAAATTCTATTTCTAGTAATAGCGTCTTTGGAATTACGTTTATGGCATCATTTTGTTAGTGCTTTGTTGTTTTGCATGATTGTCTACATATGAACCGACGCTGCAGGAGCAACACGCCTGGTGTGGCCGTGTAGTTGCGTACGACATAGTGGAACGGCACTTTGAACTTGATTCTGTACCGCATGCATTTTCTTGCAGTCTTCCGTTTATTTATACATACTGTAATATAGTGATGTCACATTTTCGATTTTTTTTTCAGATTTCAAATTTTCATTGAGAAAAACTGTATTTCCTAGATTAAGTCTCTATGGAATGAGTTAAGTGTATGTTTATAACAATATTTTGGTAAATTCTTGGTTATGTTATAGGATTGTCTCTATTCGTTCCCAACCTGCCTTCGAATTAGTTGTGTGTACGTTTACGACAGTATTATGTTAGATTCGTTGATATCTTATTTGATTGACTGTATACCTACCTCCGCTTCTGTAGCGACATGACTGGCGATGTTTTGTTGCTGCGCACGGTAGGTCGATGCGGCACTCGTGGATGGTATGCGTTAATTTCCTTAAACTTGATATTGTACCGTATTCATACCACATAAGTTTTCTATTTATTTCTAGATACTGTAACTTAATGTTGTCACGTTTGCCATTTTATTTCAAATTTCCAATTTTTACTTTTCAAAAATGTATTTTTTAGGAAATGTGGCTTCGAATTAGTAGAGTGTACGTTTGTGACAATATTATGCTAAATTCTAGGTTATTTTACAGGATTGTCGCTATACGTAGCAATGTTTCCGGAGCGACACGGTTGGAGTGGTCGTGCAGTTACGTACATCAGGACGGAGCGGCATAGTGTATGTCCTTCTGTAATTCCTTTAAACATTATTTTAAACGCTATACACTATTACCCAACTTTTCCATTTATTTTCACTTTCTGAAATTTACTATTATGATATTTTCGATTTCTATTCATAATTCTCATTTTTTTATTGGTTGAAATTGTATTTCATATTAAAACTGACTATGAAAATAGGAGAGTGTACTTTTATGGGAGTATTTTGTTATACATGTTGTTATTTTATATAATTGTTTGTATACGTACCGACGCTGTTTGTGCGTCACAACTGGAGTGATCTTGCAATTCCGTACGGCAGGACAAAGCGGAATACGGCTTGGTCTTCGATGATTACTTTAACCTTGATTTCGTACCGATCCCATTATTTGTAAAAATTGTTTTTCATTGTAAAGGTATCTTTGTATTTAGTTGAGGGTACGTTCATGGCATTATTATGTTATACATATTCTTATTCTATATGATTGTGTGTATGCGTACCTATGATTCCGGATCGACACGCCTAGAGTGGTCTTGCAGTTGAGTTCGGTAGATCGGATGGACACTACTATATGATCTTCGTTAATATCTTTTACCGAGATCTTGTACCGAATTCATTTTATCCCAGTGTTACGTAAATATATAGTTACTGTGATACAGTGCTACGATACATTCGATTTGCGTCAACTTTTTCGATTCTTAATTTGAAAAATTGTATTTCCTAGTAAATGTGCCCTTTGAGTTATTCGACCTTACAATTATTACAATATTTTGTTATGCTTCATGTTATTTTATTTGATGTTCTATATGTGTGCCTGCGCTGCCGGAGCAACACGTCCGGAGGGGTCATGCCGACTCCTTCGGATGATCGGAGCGGCAATACTGGATAGTCTTCCTTAATTCATTTAACCATATTAATGTACCGCATGCATTTTTTCCCTGTCTTCCATTTAATTATACATACTGTTATTTATTGTTCTGATATTTACGATTTACTCAGAAGTATTACATTTTTAGCTTAAAAAATTATATACTTTATGAAAGGTGCCTTTTGAATTAGATGAGTGCTCGTTTATGACAATATTTGGTTAAACTTATTGTCATTTTATCTGATTGTCTATATACGTTCATACGCTTCCGCACCGACACGGACGGTGTGGCCTTGCAGTTGCGATCGGTAGATGGAAACTGCACTACTGTATGATCTCCGCTAATTTCTTTAACCTTGATATTTTGCTGCACACATTCTTTCGCAATTTTCCATTTCTTTATACACACTGCAATTTACTGCGCTGAGATTTTCGATTTTTCTTATTATTTCCAATTTTTATTTTAAATGTTGTACTGTTCGGAAAAGTGCCTTTGGAATTATTTGAGTGTATGTTTATGATAGTATCTTCTGAAACACATTGTTATTCTATATGACTGTCTGTGTACGTACGCTTAATGATCGACATGGCTGTATTGGTCCTGTTGTAGCGTGCGGTAGATTGGAGCGACACAGCTGTATGGTTTCGGATAATTTCTTTAACCTAAATATTGTACCGTAAGTATTCTTTTGCAGTGGCTTATTTCTTTCCACAGACTGTAATTTATGGTTATAATATTTTCGATTTTTTTGCTCATTTCACAATTTTTAAGATAAAGAATTATAACTTTTAGGTAAGGTGTCTTTGGAATTAACTGAGTGTACGCTTATGGCTATATTTGCTCAAGCTTGCTGTTATTTTATATTATTGTATGCACGCGTACCTGCACATGCGGAGCGACACGGTAGGAGTGGTCTTTGCAGTTACTTATGCCATATTGGAGCAGCATTCTGTACGGTCTTGGTTAACTTGTTTAACCACGATATTGTACCGTATGCATTGTCTCCCAGTATTCCATTAATTTATGCATACTTAAATTCACTGTTATGATATTTTCGACTATTTTTCTCCGAATATTCAATCTATGGTTTCGACATTGTATTTCTTGGTAGAAGTACCATTGGGATTATTTCAGAGTAAGTTTATAACATTATTCTGTAAGCACATTATTATTGTATGCGATTTCCTGTATGCGCACCTACGCTTCTGGAGCGACACGACTGGCGATGTCTTGTAGTTGCTTGCGGCAAAACTAAGCGTCATTGCTGGATGCACTTCATTAATTTCTTTACCCGCAATATTGTACCGTTTGCATTTTTTCACAGTTTTCCATTTATCTATACATACTGTAATATGCGGCTATGATATTTTAGACGTTCCTTAAAATTTTCAATCTCTGTTTCATAAAATTGTATTTCATAGTAAGAGTTTCATTCGAATTAGTTGGGTGTACGTTTATGACAACATTTTGTTAAATTCTTGGTTATCTTGTATGATTGTCAGTATGCGTACCTACGCTGACGGAGCAACACGTATTGGCAGGACTTGCTGTTGCGTTCGGTAGATCAGCGCTACACTGCTGTATGGTCTACGATAATTCCTTTATCTTGAATTTGTACCATATGCATTCTTCCCCAATTTTCTGTTTATTTCTACGTTCAGTAATTTGCTGCTATGATATTCCCGATTGTTTACAAAATTTTATATGTATAATTTAAGAAATTGTACCTTTCAGTAAAAGTGCATTAAAATTATCTGAATGTACGTATATGAATATATCATCATAACTTTATTGTTACTTCATATGACTGTCGTGCACGTACCTACGTGTACGTTTTACGAAAAGTGCCTTTTGAATCAGGCGCGATTACGTGTATGACAATATTGCGTAAAGCTTGTTGTTTTTTTTATATAATTGTCTGCATATGTGCCTACGCTGTCGGAGCGAGACGGCTGTAGTGGTCCTATAGTGGCGTTCAGTATTTCGCAGTGTCACTGCTGTATGGTTTCGGTTAACTCCTTAACACTGATTTTGTAGCATGTACAATTTGTCGCACTTTTCTATTTATTTCTACATACTGTAATATAGGGTTGTGGTACTATCGATTTGTCCAAAATTTTCTATTTTTAGTATCGAGAATTTAGTATGAACAATATCTTACACAGAGTGTCTTTTGAATTGGTTGAGTGTAGGTTTATAACAGTGTAACGCCATCCAAAATCCAGCCACCGCATCGCCGGACGCATCACCTGACAGCAACCCTAGCAAGACCAGCCAAAGCCAGACTATACATGACTAGAAACCGCTTACACAACTAGAAAATTATAGTATTAATACCGAGCACAATCGAATAATGCAGTTCTATATTATATCTGAAACGAAACTTTTCTACATTTGTATACCTATCCTGAAAACCGACGATAAATGGTTGAAACTATTCAATATCTGTATTACACTTACTTTACGGAATAAGTATTAATATAAGAAACCTAGTTTCGTCTAGATGGGAGCTCTTCCACCAAAGTTGAAGACACCGCCCGTTTATATTTTATTTTAATACCTGGCACGTATTTCCCCGTGACAAAATTGTTTTATATTTTATTTCAATACTTGCCACTTATTTTCCCATGACAACTGCATTATGATAAACATATCGATATTTTATGCGATTGTCTGTATACGTAACTACGGTTGGAGTAGTGTTGCAGTTGTGTCCGGTACATCGTTGCGTCGCTACCTACTATATGGTCTTCGATAATTTCCTTAATCATAATACTGTACCGTGACCCAGTCTTCCATTTATTTATACATATTGTATAATACGGTTATGCTATTCTTGATATTTTTGTAATTTCCAGTTTTTAATTTAAAGATTTGTACTTCATAGTAAAAGTGTCAATTCAATTAGATAAGCCTACGTTTATGCCAATATTATGTTTAATTTTCCGTTGTAATCTATGATTGTCAGAATACAAACCTACGCTTCTAGTTCGACACAACTGGGCGTAGTTGCGTACAACAGATTTGAAAGACCCTACTGTATGATTTCCGTTAATTTCTCTAACCACGTTATTTTACCACACGCATATTTTCCTGTCTGCCATTTACTTGTAAATATTGTAATTTACTGTTGTGATATATTCCATTCTATAGATAATCATCAATTTTTTGTTTAAAGGACTGTACTCCTTAATAAATGTGTCTTTGCAATTATATGAGTGTACACTTATGACAATACTTTGTTAAACTTATTCTTATTTCATATGAATGTCTGTATGCGTACCTACGCTGCCAGAGCGACACGACATTTTATTCTAGGAAATTGTATTTCGTAGTAATAGTGACATTGGAATTAGTTGCGTGTACGATTGTAACGTAAGTTTGTTAAACTTGTTGTTATGTTATATGGTTGTCTGTATACGTGCCTACGCTGTAGGAGAGACAAGACTGGAGCGGGAAAGTAGTTGCTTACGGTAGATCGGAGCAAGAATATATAATGGTCTTGGTTAATTCCTTTAGGCATGATATTGTACTGTAAGCACTCTTTCACAGTATTCTATTTATTTCGACATACCGCAATTTACTGTTATGATGATTTCTATTCCTTTTTAAATTTTCAGTGCTTTGTTTAAAGAAAATTGTATTCCATAGTGATAGTTGCTGTCGAATTAGTTGAATGCACGCATGTGACATTCCTTTGTTATACTTATTGTTTTTTATAAGCTTGCATGTATGCACAACTACACATCCGGGGCAACACGGCTGGAGTGGTATTGTAGATGCCTACGCCAAATGGAGCGGTACTACTGGATGGTCTTCGTTAATTGTATTAACCTCGATTTTGTATCGTATGCAGTTTATCCCAGCTTTCCATTTGTTTATACATACTGTAATTGACTGTTATGATATTATCCATTTTTTAAATAATGATCAATTTTTAGTTGAAGCAATTGTATACCATAATAGAAGTACCTACGGTATTAGCTGAGTGTACGTTTATGACAATATTAGGATAAATTCATTGTTATGTTATATGATTGTTCATACGCGTACCTACGCATCCGTCGGTATACGACAGGCGTTGTATTGTAGTTGAATTCCAATGATCGCTGCCGCGTACAGAAAGGATTTCGTTAATATCTTTAACCTTATTATTGTACCGTATGCATTCTTTCGCAGTTTTCTCTTTACTTCTACACGCTGAAATTTACTGGTATGATATTTTCAATTTTCTTCTAAATTCCCAACTCTAATATCAAAAAATTGTATTTCTTAGGTAAAGTGTCTTTGGAATTAGTTGGGTGTACGTTTATGTCATTATTTTGTTGAACATAGTGTTATTTTATATGATTGTCATAATAAGTACCTATGCTGCCGGAGCGACACGACTGGAGTCATCTTGCTGTTGCGTACGGCGGATCGAGGAGAAATTTGGCTGGCCTTCGTTAATTTCTTTAAGCGTAATATTGTACCATATGCTGTCATTCGCTGCTTACAATTTATTTCTACATAGTGCAATATACTTTTATGATAATTTCCATTTTCTTAAAAATTTCCAGTTTCTAGTTTCAAAAATAGTATTTCTCAGTAAATGTATGTTTTGAATCAATTGTGTGTACGTTTATGACAATATAATGTTATATTCTTTTTTATATTACATGATTCATTGTATATGTACCTACGCTGTCAGCAAGACATGTCTGGCGTGGTCTTGTAATCGCGTACGGCCGATGGGTGGGGAGTACAGGATGGTATTTGCTAATTTCATTATCCTTAATATTACACCTTATGCATTCTGACGGAGCTTTCTATTTACTTTAACATGCTGTAATTTACAGTTATAACATTTTCGGTTTTTTCTTAGAATTTCGTATTCTTAGTTTAAATAATTGTATTTATTAATAACAGTGTCTTTGGAATTAGTTGTGTGTACGTTTGTGACAATATTTTGATAAGCTCTTGGGTAAATTATAGGATTGTCTCTATAAGTATCTTCGCTTCCGGAGCGGCACAGATGCTGTGGTCTTGTTGTTGCGTTCATTGGATCGATGCGACACTTCTGTATGATCTTCGTTAATTTCTTTAACCATGATATTGGTCCGTATGCATTCTTTCGCAGTTTTCCATTTATTTATGCATACTGTAATTTACTGTTATGATATTTTCGAATTTTTCCAAAATCTGCAATTATTGGATTAAAATATTATACCCTAGTAAAAGTGTCTTTGTAATTAGTGAAGAGTACGTTTAAGACGATAATTTGGTACGCGATTCTGGCGCGACACGACTGGAGTGGTCTTGTTGGCGCATACTGCAAATCGGAGCGGCACCACTGGATGGACTTCGGTAATTCTTTTAACCACAATATTGTACCGTATGCATTCCTTATCAGTTTTAGATTTATTTAAGAGTACTGCAATTTACTGTTACGATGTTTTCGATTTTCGTCGAAATTTTTAATTTTCGTTAAAAAAAATTGTATTTCTTAGTTAAGGTGCCTTTGGAATTAGAAGAGTGCACGTTTATGACATTATTCTCTTATGTTTCTTTTTATTTTATATGATTGTCTACATACGTACTATCGCTATCGGAGCGACACCATTTGCGATTTCTAATAGTTGCATACTGCACATCGATGCGGCTCTACTGGATTTTCTTCAATAAATTCTTTGTCCGTAATATTGTACAGTATGCATTCTTTCGCAGTTTTCTCTTTATTTCTAAGCTTTTTAATTTTCTGATATGATATTTTCGATTTTCTTCAACATCTCCAATCTTTAATTTTAAAAAATTTTTTTTCCTAGTAAAAGTGCCATTGGAAATATTTGTGTGTTCGCTTATGGCAGTATAATGTTAAATTATTTGTTATTTTATATGATTAATTCTATACGTACCTACGCTGCCTGAGCGAAACGACTTTCGAGGCCTTGTTGTAGCACACGGCATAACGGAGCGACACTAGTGTATGTCCTTCGCTATTTTCTCTAACCTTGAATTGTTCCGCAAGCATTTTCCCTGTCTTCCATTTTTTACTGCATACTGAAATTTACTGTTATGATGTTTTCGATTTTCGTCAAAATTTCCAATTTTTAATTGCAAAATTTGTATTCCTCAGTAGAAGTGTCGTTGGAATTAGTTGAGTGTACGTTGATGAATATATGAAGTTAATCTTATTCTTATTTTGTATGACTGTCTGTGTATGTACCTACGCTTCCGGAGCGACAGGTCTGGCGAGGCCTTGCAGTTGCTTGTGGTTGAACGGAGCGGCTCTACTGAATGGCTTCCGACAATGCCTTTGACCTCGATATTCTACCGTATGCATTCTGTCGCAGTCTTCTATTTATTCCTACATACTGTAGTTTACTTTTATAATATTTACGATTTTTTTCACAGTTCCGAACTTTTAATTTCAAACATTGTATTTTTCAGGAAATGCGCCAGTGGAATTATATAAGTGTACGTTTATGACTATATTTTGATGAATTTATTGTTGTATTATAAGACTGTCTGTACACGAACATACGCTCCCGGAACTACCGGACTTGAGTGGTCTTGTAGTTGCGTACGGCAGGTCGGGGCGGTATTACAGTATGGTCACCGTTAGTTTCTCATCGCTTGATATTATACCGTATGCATTCTTTCGCAGTTCCCCATTTATATATACATACTGTAAATTACTGTTATGCTATTTTCGATTCTACTAAAAATTTCAAATTTTTAGTTTCAGAAATTGTATTTCTTAGCAAAAGTGTTTTTGGCATTAGTTCAGTGTCGCTTATAACAATATCATGTTAAATTCCTTGTTACAATATATGATTGCCTCTATATGTACTTACGTTCCCGGAGCGACATGACTGGAGTGGAATTCTAGTTGGTTACGGCATATCGGATTGTCACGATTCGGTACTTCACCGTATACGTCTCAGCGCACCGGTGCGACATTACCGGAGTGGATTTGTAGTTGTATGTTGTACATGGGAGCGACACAACTGGATGGTTTTCTTTTCGTTTCTACATACTGTAATTTACTGCTTTGATAATTGCGATTTTTCTCAAAATTTCCAATTTTGAATTTCTAAACTTTTACTTCCTAATAAAAGTGTCTGTATTCTGTATGATAAACTATACACATACATACGCTTCCGGAGCGACAGGGCAGCAGTTGTCTCTTAGTTGTGATCGGTAAATCGGAGCGACACTGCTGTATGGCGTTCGTTAATTTCATTAATCATGATTTCGGACCGTATGCAATTATTTCCAATTTGCCCATTTATTTGAACATTCTGCTATTTACTGTTATGATACATTAGATTTTTTTTCAAAATATTTAGTTTTTATTATAAGGAACCGTATTTCATAGTCGAAGTGTCTTTCTAATTAGTTGAGTGTACGTTTGTGACAATGTATTATTAAACTTATTGCTACTTTATATGATTGTCTGTATGCGTGCGTATGCTTCCGGGGCGACACCGCTTGAGTTGCTTTGTCGTTCTGTTCGGCAGGACGGAGCTGCATACTGTACGGTCTTCGTTAGTTCCTTTAAACTTTATTTTAAACCCTATACATTATTTCCGAATTCATCTATTCATTTACACATTCTGCGATTCACTGTTACATTTTTGATTTATTTTAATAATTTTCATTTATTATTATTTAAAAAAGGAATTTCGTAGAAAAACTGTCTATGGAAATAGTTGAGAGTACGTTTATGACAATATTTTGTCATTCTCCTTGTTATTTTATATGATTGTCTGTATAAGTACCTACGCTGCCATACCTTCACGACTGGCCGCATCTGATTGTTTCGTACGGCAATTGTGAGCGGCATGCTGGATAGTCTTCGATAACTTCTTCAACTTTAATATGATTCCGTCTGCATTCCTTTGCAGTTCCTTTAATATATAAATACGGTAATTTAGTGACATGGTATTTTGGATTTTCATAAAAAAGTTTAGTTCTTAGTTTAAATAATTATATTTCTTAGTAGACGTGCTTTTGGTATTAGATGTGTTTACCTTGGCGACATTATTGTGTTAAACTTGTTGTTCTTTTATATGATTGTCTGTATACGTACCTACGCTTCCGGAGCGACATGGCAGGCGTGGGTCTTGTAGTTGCATTCGCTAGAACGGAGCGATACTGTCTTTGTTCTTATCTTTAACCATGATATAATGCGGTATGCATTTTTGTCCTTTCTCCAATTATTTAGGCAGACTGTAATTTACTGTTATGACATTTTTTTTTTTCTTGTATTTCCAATTTTCAGTATTCAAAAATTATATATTGTTACAAAATTTCCTTTCGTATAAGTTGAGTGTGCGTTTATGACAGTAGCTTGTTAAACTTATTGTAGTTTTATACGATTGTGTGTACCAACGCTTCCGGAACGACACGACAAAGGTGGTCTTCTAGTTGCTTCGGCAGTTCGTAGCGGCGCTACTAGATGGTCCTCGTTAATTTGTTTAATCTTGAATTTGTGCAGTATGCATCTTTCCCGGTTATCGATTTGCATATACATACTGTAATTTACTGTTGTGATATATTTGATTTTTATCAATATTTTCGATCTTTATGTTAAAAAATTGTCTTTCATAATTAAAGTGCCTTTGGTATTCTTTGTGTGCACGCTTATGACAATATTATGTTAAATTCTTTGTTATTTTATATGATTGATTGTATACGTACTTACGCTGTCGGCGAGACACGACTTGCGAGGACCTGTAGTTGCGTGCGGCAGAACGGAGCGGCACTATCAGACAGACCCAGTTTATTACTTTAACCCTGATATTATAGCGTATTCAATGTTTCCAAGTCTTGCATTTATATGTACAGACTGTAATTTGCTGTTATGACATTTTAAATTTTTATCAAAATTTCCAATTTTTAGTTTATGGAGTTGTATTCCCTAGTAAAAGTGTGTTTGGAATTAAATAAGTGTACGAGTATGACAATATTTTGTAAATGATGCTGTTTCCTTATACGTTCTGTATATGTACTTTCGCTGCCGGAACGACACGACTGGCAATGTCCTTTACTTGCGTTCGGTAGCTTGATGCGGCACTGCTGAATCGTCTTGGTAGATTTCTCTAACCATTATATTACATACTTTTTCGCTGTTTTCCATTTATGTATAAATACTGCTATGTATTGCTATGATATTTTCTATTTTCACGAAATTTTCAATTTAAACTTTTAAAAATTGTATTTTTTAGTAAAAGCTTCTTTGGAATTAGTCGAATGTCCGTTTATGACATTGTTTTATTAAACTTATTTTTATTCTATATGATTGTCTGTCTACGTACCTATGCTTCCGGATCGACTCGACTGGTGTAGTGCTGCAGTTGCTTTCGGTAGATAGGAGCGCAGTACTGGATGGCTGTTTTTAATTTCTTTAACCTTGATTTTGTACCGTATGCTTCTTTCCCAACTTATCCAGTTATTTACACATACTGTATTTTACGGTTATGATACTCAATTTTTTCAAAATTCCCAATTTCACTTATAAAAATTATATTTCGTCGGAATAGTGCCTTCGAATTAGTGGAGTGTACGTTTATGACAATATTTAGATGAATTCTGGGTTATTTTGCATGATTGTCTGTATATATACCTTCGATTCCGGAGCGACACGACTAGAGTGGTCTCGTACTTGCTTTCGGTAGATAGGAGCGTTGTACCTGGATAGCCTTCGCTAGCTTCTATCACAGCGACCTTGTACCGTATCCATTTTCCGCATGTTTTCTATTTATATAAACATACCATAATTAACTGTTATATTTTCAATTTCATTCAAAATATTTAATTTTCAGTTTATGAAATTGTAGCTTATTGTAAAAGCGTCTTTGGAATGTGATGTGGGTACATTTCTGACAATATTTTGTTGAATTTGTTGTTGCATTATATGATTGTCTGTACACGAGTTTACGCCCTCGGCACCATACGAATGGACTGAACTTGCAGTTAAGTATAGTAGATCGTTGCGACGCAACTCTGCGTGTCACCGTATGCCTGTGGGCTCTACGGATCTATACGAACGGATTGACGTTGTAGATTTGAACGGAAGATCGTAGAGGCTCAACTGGTTAATATACCTTACTTTCTTTAACCTTGATTTTGGCCCGCATCCATTTCTTCTTATGATTTATATTTACCTATATATACTCTAATTTGCTGTTATATTTTCGATTTTCATTCAAAATTCTCAGTTTTGAAATTAAAAAGCTGTACTTGTCAGTAACGGGTTCTTCCCAATTGGTTCCAGTTTCCTATTTATTTACGAATACTCCCATTTAGTGTTATGATATTTTCGATTATATAGAAATTTTCAATTATCACTTTTAAAAATTGTATTTCACTGTAACAATGTCTTTGGAGTTTGTTGATTGTACGTTTATTACATTATTTTGTTAAACTAATTGTTACCTTATGTGATTGTCTGCATACGTACCTACGCTGTTGGAGCGACACGACTGACGTTAGCTTGTAGTTCCGTAGTGTAGGTTGAAGCAGCACCACTGTATGGACTTCGTTAATTTCTTGAAATATATTATTGCCCCGTATGCATTCCGTAGCAGTTTTCGATGTATTTATACACACTGCAATTTACTGTTATGATGCTTTCGACTTTCTTCGAAATTTTCAATCTGTATCTTAAAAAATTGAATCCCTTAGTAAAAGTGTCGTTGGAAATAAATGATTGAACGCATATCACATTATCATGTGAACCTTATTGTTATTATATATGATTGTCTCTGCACGTTCCTTCGTTGCAGGAGCAACGCGACACGCGAGATCCTTCAGTGGGGAACGGCAGATCGAGGTGGTACTGCTGGACGGTCTTCGTCAATTTATCTAACCATGTTATTGTACCGTATGTACTCTTTACAAACCTTCCATTTATTTGAACGTACTGTAACCGACAGCTATGATGTTTCCGATATTTTCCATCAGTAAAAGTGTCTTTGGAGTTCGTTGAGTGTACGTTCACGACGTTATTTTGATAAACTTACTGCTATTTTATACGACTGACTGTATACATACCTACACTTCGTCTGCAACACTGCTGGAGTGAGCTTTTAGTTGCATTCGCTAGATGGGAGGGACACTACTGGATGGTCGTTGTTAATTTCATTTACCTTGACATTATACCGTTTGCATTCTTTCGCAGTTTTCCATTTCTTTCTACATTCTGTAACTTAATGTTATGTTATCTGCGATTTCCTTCGAAATGTTCAATTTTTAGATAAAAAAATTGTATTTCTTAGCAAAAGTGTCTGTGGAGTTAGTAGACTGTACGCTTATGCCAATATCTTCTTAAATTGTTTGTTACCTAATATGATTGCATCTACATGTACTTACATTGCCAGAGCGACACGGCTGTAGTGGACTTGTAATTGCGTATGGTACATCGGAGCAACGCTAATTGATGGCCTTAATTTCTTTAACATGGTGGTTAATTTCTTTAACTTTGAACTTGTACCATTAGCATTTGCTCCCAGGTTTCTATACATTTCTACGTAATGTAATTTATTGTTGTGATTCCTTCGATTTTTTCCTCAATTTTTATTTACTAATTTTTAAAATTCAATTTTTTTTTAAGAACGACTTTGAAATTAGATGAGTCTACGTTTATGACCATACGTTGAAGAATTTTTTGTTACACTATATGATTGTGTGTATACGTACATACGCTCCCGGAACGACACGACTGGAGCAGTATTGCAGTTGGATACGTTATATCGGATTGTCGCGATTCGGTACTTCACCGCATGCGTATCAGCGCACTACAGCGACATGACCGGAATGAACTTGCAGTTGCATAGGGTACATCGGATCGTCACTACTGGATAGATTTCTTTGATATCCTTAATAAGGATGTTGTAGCGTATGCAACTCTGTCCCAAATTTCTATTCGTTTCGACATACTTTAATTTACTGTTTTGATATTTGCGATTTTTCTCAAAATGTCCAATTTGTGTTCTAAATAATTGTATTTCTTAGTAAAATTGTCCATAGAATTAGTTGAGTTTATGTTTATGACATCTTTTTGTTATACTTATTGTTATTTTATACGATTATATGTATACGCTTCCGGATCTGCAGGACTACAGCGGTCTTGTAGTTGCGTACACTAGGTCGGAGCGACACATCTGTATGCTCTTCAATTATTTCTTTAACCTTGATACTGTACCGTTGACATTATATCGCAAGTTTCGATTTATTTCTAAATGCTGTAACTTACTGTTTTGATATTTTCGACTTTTTCCAAAATTTTCAGTTTTTAGCTTATGAAGTTCTATTTTTTAGTAACAGAGCCTTTGGAATTAGTTGAGTGTACGGTTATGGCAATATTTTGATAAATTCTTCGTTATTTTATATTATTGACACCATATACACATGCGCTGCCGGAGCGAAACGTCCGGATGCATCGCGTAGTTGCATACAGCAGATTGGAGCGACGCTACTTGGTGTCCTTCGTTAATTTGATTATCCTTGATTTTGTACCACATGCATTTATACCCAGTCTTCCATTTATTTATACATACTGAAATTTACTGTTGTGAGGACTTCGATTTTTTTTTAATCCCAAATTTTCGGATAAATAAATCGGATTTTATAGTAGAAATGACTTTGAAATAAGCTAAGTGTACATTTATGACAATATTTGGTTAAACATATTGCTATTTTATATGATTGTCTGTATTCATACCTACGCTTCCGGAGCGATACGCCTGGAGCGAGCAAGTAGTTAGGTACGGTTGAACGGAGCGAGAATACTATATGGTCTTGGTTAATTCCACTAGCCTTGATATTATTCCGCATGCACCCTTTCGTTGTTTCCTATTTATTTCGATTTACTGTAATTTACTGTTATGATATTTTCGATTCTTTTCCAAATTTCAAATTTTTAACTTCAAAAATTGTATTTTATGGGAAAAGTGTTCTAGGAAATAGTTCAGTGGAGGTTTATGGAAATATTTTTATAAATCTTTTGTTATTTTATATGATAGTCTGAAAATATCCTTTCGTTGCCGGAGTGACACGGCTGGACTGGATTTGCAGGTGCGTACGGCTGATCGGAGCGACACTGCTCTATTGTCTTTATTAATTTTTTTGTCCTCAATATAGTGCGGTGTGCATTTTTCCCCACTGTTCCATTTATTTACAC
This sequence comes from Lasioglossum baleicum, assembly GCF_051020765.1. Lineage (NCBI taxonomy): Eukaryota > Metazoa > Arthropoda > Insecta > Hymenoptera > Halictidae > Lasioglossum > Lasioglossum baleicum. The sequence goes on along the minus strand of NW_027469154.1, from coordinate 271,595 downwards.
GTACTGCAATTTACGGTTATCACATTTTGGTTATTTTTCAGAATATCAAATGTAAAATTTCAAAAAATGTATGTTATATGAAAGGTGCAAGAGAAACTATTTGAGAGTACGTTTATAACACTATTTTGTAGAACTCATTGTTGATTTATATGATTGTCTGCATGTGTACCTAGGCTCACGGTGTGACACGACTGTCGTCGTGTTGCATTTACGGTCGATAGATTAGAGCGACACTACTCTATGATCCTCGTAAATATCTTTAACCATGATATTGTACCGTATGCATTATGTGGCAGCTTTCAATTTATTTCTCAATTCTGTCATTTACTGGTATGATATTTTCGATTCCGTTTTCAAAATTATCAGTATTTGATTTAATAAATTGCATGTTCCAATAAAATTGCCTTTTAAATTAGTTGAGCTTATGTTAATGACAATATTTTGTTCAACATATTGTTATTTTATATAATTCTCTGTATTCGTACCTACGCTTCCGGAGAGAAACGACCGGCAAGGTCTTGTAGTTGCGTACGCCAGATGGGAGCGGCGCTACTAGTTGGTCTTCGATAATTTTTTGAACCGTTATATTATACCGTATCCATTCATTCGCATTTTTCTATTCGTTTCGACATACAGCAATTTCCTCTTATTACGATTTCATTTTACTTCGAACATTTCAAATTATACATTACAAAATTTTACTTCTTAGCAAATGTGACTTTGGAAGCAGGTGAGTGTACATTTATGACATTATTTTGTTAAACTTGTTGTTACTTTATGTGATCCGCTGTATACGTAACTACGATGCCGGGGCGACTCCACTGCTGAGGTCTGTTGGTTGCATCCGGTAGATTGAAGCGCCACTACTGGATTGTCATCGAAAATTTCCGTAACCTTTATTTTGAACCGTATGCATTTTTCCCCATTTTCTCCATTTACTTCTACATACAGCAATTTATTGTTGTGATATTTTCTATTTTCTTCCAAATTTCCAATCTTTAATTTTACAAATTAAATTTCATAGTTGAAGTATCATTGTGATTATTTTTGTGTACGTTTATGACAATAGTGTGTTATATGCTCTGTTATTTTATATGATTGCCTGCATGCACACGATCGCCTCTGGAGCGACACGGCTGGATTGGTCTTGTAGTTGTGTACAGCTTGATCGGAGCGGCACTACAGCATGGTCTTTGTGAATTTCTTTGCCCTTAATATTGTATCGAACGCATTCCTTCGCAGTTTGCTTCTTATATCTACGTGCTTTGATCTAATGTTGTAATATTTTCGATTTCCTTCAAAATTTCCAATATTAAATTTCAAACAATTGTATTTCTTCGCAACAGTTTCTTCGTATCTAATTGAGTTTACGTTTACGACAATATTCTTTAACCATAATATTGTACGGAACGACACGACTGGCGAGGTCTTATAGTTGCGTATGGCAGAATGAAGAAGCCCTTCAGGATGGTCATCGTTAATTTCATTTACCCTGATATTGTACCGTATGCATTTTCATCCCGGTTTTATTATTTATTTATACGGACTGTAATATACGATCTTCGATTGTTTTTCAAAATTTTCGATTTTTATCTAAAGGAATTGTTTTTTTTGGTAAAAGTGACTTGGTTATTAGGTCAGTGTGCCATTATCGTGGTATCTTGCTAAACAAACAGATGTCTTATATGATTGTCTGTATAACTACATACGCTCCAGGGTCCACACCGCAGTTTCTTAGGAATTGGTTGAGTTTACGTTTATGACGTTATTTTGATATACTTATTTTTATGCTATACGATTAACTGTATCGGAAACAACGCTGCAGGGGCAACACAACTGGAGTGATTCTGTATTTGCATAGGGCATATCTGAGCCGCACTACTGGATGATCTTCGATAACTTCTTTAACCTCCATACTGTACGGTATGCATTCGTTCGTATTTTTCTATTTACTTCTACATCGTGTAATTTACTGTAATGGTATTTGCGATTTATTCTTCGAAATTTCAAAATTTGTATTTCCTAATAAAGCTGCTTTTGGAAATAGTTGAGTGTAGGATTAAGACAATATTTTGTGAAGTTTGCTGTTATTATATATGCTTGCCTATAGGCGTACCTACGCTCCCGGAACTACACGATAGGCGTGGTCCTGTAGTTGCTTACGGCTGATCGGAGAGGCACTACTGGGTGGACTTCGTTAACTTCTTCGGCCCTGATTGTGTACCGAATACCTACTTTTGTAGTTTTCTATTTACTAATATGTACTGTTATTTAATGTTATGATAATTTCTATTTTTTTTTCTCAATATCTAATTTTTAATATCAAAAATTTAACTTTGGAAGAAAAATCACTTTGTAATTAGTTGTGTGTACGTATATTTCAATATTTTGCTGATTTCGTTGTTATTTTATATGATTGTCTGTATATATGCCAACGCTGCCGAAGCGACACGACTTTAGTGGACTTGCAGTTCCGTTCGGCTTATCGGATCGAATCTACTCCATGTTCTACATTAATTTCATTATCCATAATATTGTTTCGTAATCAATATTTCGCAGTTTACCATTTATTTGCACCAACCGTAATTCAGTGTTATGGTATTTACGCTTCTTATCAAAACATTGAATTTTTAATTTTAAAAATTGTATATTTTCGTAAAAGTGGCTTCTGAATTAGTTGAGTTGACGTTTATGACAATATTTTCCCAATCTTGTTATTTTATATGATTGTATGGAGACGTACCTACGCTGCTCGAACGACACGACTTGACCTTTCTAGTGGTTGCGTTTGGTAGATCGGAGAGACACTATGGTCTCTGTTAATATCTTCAACCTTGTTACGGCACTATATGTAGTCTCTTGCAGTTTTCGTTTTGATTTTGACGTACTGTAATTTACTGTTATGATATTTCCGATTTTTTCCAAAGTTTTCAATTTCTAATTTCAGAAATTGTATTTTTTAGGCAGAGTGACTTTGGAATTAGTTGAGTGCACGTTCATCGCGATTTTTTGGTAAACTTATTGTCATTTTATTTTATTGCTTATATGCGCACCTACGCTGTCGAAGCGACACGACTACAGTGATTTTTCATTTCCGTACTGCAGATCGGAGTGGAACTACGATAAGGTCTACGTTGCTTCCTTAACATTGATTTTGCACCCTCTGAATTTTCTCCCCATTAGTCCATTTGTTTATTCATTCTGTAATTTACTGTAATGATATTTGCGATTTTTTCTGCATAATTTTCAATTTTTATTTCAAGGAATTGTGTTTCCTAGTAAAATGTGCCTTTGGAAATAGTTGAGTATACCCTTATGACAATATCTTCTAAGGTTTGTTGTTATGCTATATGATTGCCTGAATGTGGATCTACGATCCCGAGCGACACGAATGTCAGGGTCTTGTAGTTGCGTACCGCAGAACGGCACTTCACAGCTGGATGGTCTTCGTTAACTTCGTTAACCTTGATAATGTACCGTGTGCATTTTTTTCACAGTCTTCCATTTATTTATGCATAATGTCATTTACTGTTATGATATTATCAATTTTTATCAAAATTTACAATTTTTCGTTTAATAAATTGAATTAGTTAGCAGAAGTCTCTTTGGAATTAGTTGAGTGTGCGTGAACGACAAAATTTATTAATTTCTATGCTATTTTATATGATTGTCTCTATACGTGCATACGCTGCCGGAGCAGCACGACTGGAGTAGTCTTGTAGTTGCGTATGGTATATCAGAGCGGCACTACTGCACGGTCTTTGTTAACTTCTTTAACCTTCATTTTACTCTGCATGAATTTTCCTCTGTTTTCTATTTACTTATAAGAACTGTAATTTACTATAATCATATATCTGATTTTATCGAAATTTCCAGTTTTTAAATTCCAAATCTGAATCTTTTAGTAATAGTGTCTGCTGAATTAGTTGAGTTTACTTTTAGGAGGTTATTTTGTGGAATTCGTTCTCATATTATAAGATTGTCTGTATGCGTACCTAACATTCTGGAGCGACACGGCTGAAGTGGTCTTGCAATTGAGTTCGTTAGATCGCAGCTACATTACTGTAAGATGATTGGTAAAATCTTTATCCTTGATGTGGTACCGTATGCATTTTCTCCACGCCATTCTATTTATTTGCACCCACTGTTATTTCCCTTTATGATATATTCCACTTTCTACATACTTGTAAATTTTCAGTTTATAAAACTGTTTCTATGTATATGTGCTTTGAAATTTGTTTAGTTTTCGTTTGTTACATTATTTTGTTATACTTATTGCTGTTTTATATGATTTCCTCTATGCGCACATCTGCTTCCGGATCGAAACGTCCGGCGCGGTCTTTTAGTTGCGTACGCCAAAACCGAGCGGCACAACTGGATAGTCATCGTTAACCTCTTTGACCGTGATTTTGTACCGTGAGCATTTCTCATGCGTTTTCACTTTATTTATACAAACTCTAACTTACGGCTATGATATTTCCGATTTTCATCAAAATTTTCAATTTTTACGTTAATGAATTAAATTCCTTGTCAAAAGTGTCTTTTGAATTAGCTGAGTGTAGCAGCGCGTGTAACCAGATGGAGCTAAACGCGACAGAGAAACACGCAGTGTCTGTAATTTTTTCTGGAGCTTCCTACTTTACACACAAGGGAGAGAAAATTTTTGTCCGAAAAAATGGCCTTTTGCGGTGTCTGGGTGCAAAAACAAATCGATATAGGCACAAGCGGTAGCCCCGGAATACCCAGAAACGGGGATATTTTCCTGAGCTGTCAAATTTATATAAAAAGAAATATTTTTGTTTGAAAAGTACACATTTGCGGTAGCAACGTGAACAGTTAGATCGATGTAAACACGATGGTAACGCCGAAGCACAGGAATTTGGGACTCAGTCTATAGCAGCCGACATTGCAGAATAAATATGTTTGTCCGGAAAATGGACATTTGCGATATTAATGCGAACATGTGGATCGAGGAAATCATGACGGTACTGCTGAAACACACAGAATGCATCATTTTTTCACGAGCTGCCTACCACACAGACACAAAATAATAAAAACTTTTGACTGAAACATGGACTTTTACGCTTTCTGCGTGAAAAATTAGATGGGGATAAACACGACGTTAACGCCGATATACGCACAACTGTTGATTTCTAATCGACCTGCCTACTTCACAAAGATGAAAAAACTTTACCCTTCAAAAATTGACTCTTGCGGTATCAGTGTGAACAAACAGATCGAGATAAACACGACGAAAACGGTGAAAGACCCACCTCCGGTGATTTGTTCTAGTGCTGCCTACTTTCCAAAAAAGAGGAACAAAATTTTGTTTGTAAAACGGGCTTTTGCGGTATCAGTGAGAACAATTACGTCACGAAAACCACGAGGGCATCGCTGAAATACCCAGAATCGTTAATTCATCGAGCTGCCCAATTTACATACAATGAAATAAAAATTTTTGGTCCAAAAGTAGGCTTTTGCGGTATTAGCACGAACAACCTGATCAACTTGAACTCGACGCTAATGCCGAAATACCCAGAATTGGAAATTCTTCCACAGCTGCCAACCGTCGAGAAATATAAAAAAATCCTATTTGAAGAATGGCCTCTTGTGCCATCACGCTGAACAATTAAATCTAAATAAGCGGGACGGTTACGTCGAAACAACGTATGGGTTATACACGAGGGTTACAACGAAACAGCCATGTCGGTGACTTCCTCACAAGCTGAAAACTTCGCTGATTACATGAAAAGTATTTGTGGTTGGAAAATGGACTAACTAAATGGAGATAATCATGACGGCAACGCCGAAACACTCGCAATCGGTGATTTTTTCACGAGGTTCTAACTTTAGAAAACAAAATTTTTGTACGAAAATATGACCCTTTGCGATATCAACGTGAGCAATTAGATTGACATAAGCTCGACGGTTCCTCCGGAAGGCCCAGTATCGATGACCTTTTCTCGATGTGACATTTTTTAAAAAGTAATTTTCGTCAGGAAAATGGCCCATTGCGGTCCCAGTGTAAGGAATTAAATAGATTCAAACAGAGGGGCAGTATCGTAACACCCATGGAAAGTGAAAAATTTTTTTGTTTGAAAATTGGATTTATCATGTATCAGCGTGAGGAACTTGATCGAGATAAGCACGACGATAACGCCGAAACACCCAGAATCGGTGAATTTTTCTTTAGCAGCCAACTGTACACACTAAGAAGGTAAAAATTCCTTTGTGGAAAATGGTGTTTTTCGGTGTCTGCGTGAACAATTAGACAGAGACACACACAACCATGACGTCAAAACACACAGTGTAGGTGATTTTTCTAGAGCTGCCAACATTACAAAAAGAAGAAATGAAAATTTAAGCTTGAAATATGGACTTTTGTGCTATCTGCCTGAGCAACTAGGTCTATATAAACACGACGGAAACTCTCGAATGCTCACAATTGATGATTTTTTCTGGAGCTGCTAACTTCACAAAGAAAAAAAAAGGTTGTTCGAAAAATAGACTTTTGCAGTATCATCGTGTGCAACTAGATCTATATAAAAACGACGGCAACGCCGAAACACCAGGAATCGGTGATGTATCTCGATGCGCCAACTTAAAAGGAAAAAAATTTCATGATGGGAAAATGGACTATGACGATATGAGCGTGAACAATTTGATGGAAGGAAGCACGACGTTAGCGCCGAAAGTCCCAGAATCGGCGATTTTTTCTCGAGCAGCATTTCCAAAAAAAAAAGAAGAAAATATTTGATTGAAAAGTAGTTCTTTGCGGTATCAGGGAGAACAATTATGTCGAAATAAAGACGATGGTAGTGCCGAAATACCCATAACCGGTGATTTCTTCAGGAGGTGCCAATTTTACACACAGAATGAATAAAAATTTTTGCGTCAAGTATGCAGTTCTGCAGTATCATTGTGAGCATCTAGATCGATATAAACACGACGCAAGCGGCGAAAAACACGGAATCGGTTACTTTTTCTCGAGCTTCTAAATTCGCATAGAAAGAAATAAAAATATTTATTTGAAAAATGGGGTTTTTCGGTTTCAGCGTGAACGTGATCGTCAAATTATGACAGAAAAGCCGAAACACGCAGAATCGCTGATTTTTTCTCATACTGTCAACATTGCACACACAAAAAATAATAATTCTGATTGAAAAGTGTTCGTTTGCGGTATCCGCTTGACCAATTATATAGAGAGTGAACAACAAGTACATTTTGAGTAAACACCACATTTATTTATGCATACTGAAATTTACTGTTCTGATATTTTCGATTTATTTTACTTAATTTTATAATTTTTTCTTAAAAAACTGTATATCTTAACAAAAGTGTCTTTGGAATAATTTGTGTGTACGTTTATTGCATTATTATGGCAAGAACATTGATATTTGATATGATTATCTGCATACGTGCCACGGTGTCGGAGCGACACGACTGTCGTGGTGGCATAATTGCTTAGGGGAGGACGGAATGGAACTGCTAGATGGTCTTCGTTAATTTCTGCTTTAACCCGGGTTTTGAACCGCATACATTCCTCCCTAGTTTTCCATTTATTTATACATACTGTAATATACTGTTCGGATATTTGCAGTTTCTTTCAAAATTTTCAATTTTTCTTTAAAACACTATAATTCTTACTAAAGTTGTCTTTTGAGATAGTTGTGTGAACATTTATGACAACGGTAAGTTAACAATATTGTTACTTTATACGACTGTTTGTATACGTACCCATTCTGCCGGAGGCACACGACTGGTGAGGTCTTGTACTTTCGTACGGCAGATAGGAGCGGCGTTACTGGATGGTCTACATTAACTCCTCTAACCATGATATTGTACAATGTGCATGTGTTCTGGATCTCCCATTTATTTATGCACACTGTGTTTACTGTTACGATGTTTATAACTTTCTCAAAGCTTCCAAATCTAAATTTCAAAATCTGTTTCTTCGGAAATTTGTCACTGGAATTAGTTGATTGTACTTTTATGACAATATTTTGTTAAATATGTTGTTACTTTGAATCCAAGTCTGTATACGTGCCAACGATGTCGGCGCGACAGGGCTGATGGCACATCACGCAGAATATTAAGCCGATGACCGCCACGGTCTTCGACTTTGGCTCAACTGACAACATATGACTGAGCGGAGTTATCCGGCCGTATCACCATCCAGCAGCCCCAGAACGACAAACAACGCCTCCTCACAAATAAATAACATCCCCGATGTCCAATCCCTGCTACTAAACCGTAAACATATAAAATAACAGCAAAGATCGACCCAGATAGCCTTAAGCTCACCACAGTTCCGAGCTCATATATTAAACTGTAATCCGTGGTAATAAAGTCCATTTCGAACTTTTCAAACTTACTTCACATGTTGGCGATCCAGCTAGCATCCATTCGCTTAGGAACAACCGCAGTCACAGTTGCGGCATACGTACAGTGCTGAAGATCGAAAGACCAATCGACCCAAGGACACGAGGAAATACACGCATCCACACTAGGGAATGCGAGCAAAGGATTCTACCCAGAGCTAACTATGGTAAGCTACTAGCCTGGAGTCATATACTTATTATCGTGAACGGAAACCTTGTTTCTCGAATACATGAACCTCAATCTGCTCCGAATCGCTAGTGCCAACAACTAAACTGTCTACGCGGCTGAAGGACTAACAAGAAGGCACGCATGTTCCTACTGCAAGGATATGTCAACGGCTGCCATGATAGACGCAATGCAGAAGCAGAACGAGAACTTTACAAGACAAGTGGTCCACTTTACTAAGCAAATCGTCCTACTATCGTGGCGCATAGTAGAAGCGCAAAGAGTAGCTGACAATGTAAACAAAAGGAGAGCCACCGAAATAGAGTTTCTGGGACGACGAGTCCCAAGAAGGAATAACGGACATCGTTTCATTTATGACCATGGATGAAACTATCGCTACCGCTAGTACCGAGACTTCAATCCCGTCGGCTCCCATATATCAAGACCTAGAAATAGAAAGACCGCCAAATACCAAGCTTACGAGTCCGCGATGCGACATTACGCATCCCACGGTTAAACGGCGAAGACGACATAGGAGCTGAGAATTTTATACACGATGTCAGAAGGATGAGAGCTATGTGTAGTAAGCAACTATTACCATTAAGAATGTTAAAGAAAGAAAAGATAGTATTGAAAACATCAATGCCATCCGGAATATACCCATTAATCAGTATAATCGTCTGTATGACGCATTAGGGCGCAACGTAGCAACACTAGCTTCAGATCGACAACAACAAGGTCAGTTATGGTAAATACGATAACAAAATGAAACTACTCAGAGCTACGTGATCAGGTTCCGCTACGCTTATAATAAACTGTAATGCAGTGTCATTTACGAATACTCCGACGAACTGCCCCGAAGAGCGATCAATGACAGGGTACTACGGGACACAGTGACTGAGTTTATACGCGGACTAAAAACAGAAATCGGACGGATACTTCGTGGCAATCCTTCATATTATATGCCAGAAGCAGAAGGGAATATCATGAATATCATGAGATATTTCAGGGATAATAGGCACAGCCGACCAAAGGTAACCAACTACAACTCTGCAAGACCATGAGGGATAGAACCAAGACTAGTCACAGTCATGGGGAAGCTCGCACACAGCCCAGCTGTATGATCCTTCAGGCAGACTGAGCAATTGCCACTCGCACAAAGAGGACAAATGGAGTGGTTCAAGTGCAATATGATCGGTCACTCGGCGAATCAGGGCAGAAATTTTCTATTACACCTCATGGCAACCAATGAAACAGAACGAGGCGGACATAATAGATCAACAGTTAGAATAAACTCCACAACAGCAAAGCTTCCTTCAATACTCCTACCATCTGGTGAACGAAAATAAAAATTATGAGCGACAGAACAAACAATTCTAAAACCCCTCCACAAAATCATCGAATTCATTGTGGCAGAAAACGACTTGCCGTTAGTCGAGGACGGCATACTAAGACTGCCAGAACTATCTAATTTCAAGTTTGAAGTTGACAATGATAAATTAAAGCTCGATCACAAGGTACTTTTGTTACAACAGCGAAACAGCGTACAACCTGGTCCGGCATAATCTGCGATCGTATACCTGGATGGCAGACCCACGCAAATATGCTTTATGAATGGTGGTGAGTGCCCAATTCAAATATCAAATCTGATCGGAAGCACAAAGACATATGATCATCTACCCACATGTGGAAATTTGGTCGAACTATAACATACAGAACGAAGCCACTGAGAACCTATTCCAAAAATATAGCCATACTACCTAGACGTATTTGATTTTGATGTTGACTCCCCTCCTTGCATCAACCTAGCTAAACATTCCATAATATTGAAAGTGAATAAAATCATAAGCGCTAAATCATGCAGATCATCCGAATGCCGTAATCAGGAGAGACAAAGAAAAATGACTGAAATGCTACGGAAAAAGGTAATAGAACCACCAGTATTTACAGTTCCTGCGAAATTAGACGATTCGGGCGAAAAAAATTGTGAATCGTGATAGACTTCAGAAAATTGATCGAAATAACGGACCAAGACGACTACACGCTACCAAACATTGATGACATAGTAGCACAATTAGGCAACGCAAAATTCCTTTCCGCGTTAGACCTCTCTCGAGTACTCCACCAGATACCTGTGGACGACAATTCAGAGAAAATACACAGCTTTCTCGACACCTCTAGGACACTATCAGTATAGCAGAATGCCAATCGGACTAAACAACTGACCGCCGACGTTCCAGCGCATGTTGGAAGCAGTAGTAAGATGGCACATTAATAAACATTGTTTCGTTTACTTAGGTGATATCATCATATTTGAATCGTCTGTGGAAGAGCACAATCATAGCTTGGATATTATTTTACAAAGATTACGGGAATTAGGATTAGGAATACAGCCAGATAAATGTAAATTATTATAACCGGAAATAGAATATCTAGGACTTGTTATTACCTCGGAAGGAATATAACAAAATCCAAAAAAAACTTGGAGCAGTCGAAGACTTTAGGCAACCGTGAAACCCAACGGACGTAAAGTCATTCACAGGGCTAGCAGGCTGATACCGTAAAATTCAAAAGAAATTTCTCTAAAATAGCTAAACCTGTAACAGAACTAACAAAGAAGGACATACACTTTCACTGGATATACAAAACGCAAGGCTCATTTGACACATTGAAAGACAAGCTATGCTTCTCACCGGCACTCAGATTCCCCGATTGTACCAAGCCACTTACCCTGACAGCAGAGGTTAGCAATGAAGGCATAGGTGCCATTCTGTAAAAAGGACGATCACACATGCAGTTACATATCCCGAACTCTGAACACTCCGGATCAGAATTATTCCACTACGGAAAAAGAGTTACGTGCTTAATTAAGAGACTCAGGCAATGTTTGTTAAAACGAAAATTCGTCATCAAAACGGACCATAAAGCATTAAAGTGGCTTCAGAATTGCAAAGACCCCACGTCCCGATTGATAAGATGGTGACTGAGACTTTGGGAATACGAATACGGAATCATACACACTATGGGAAAGGACAGTATAGCAGACGGCACATGTAACCACTCACGAAGACGAACTTAACAATAAATCTGTAGAATGGGATAGAATCACTGCGACGTTACCCAAGGTATTAAAGACGAAAACTAACCGTAATACTCTATATCAATTAAACCGAAGCGAATTAGACGACTGCAGTAGATCAAAATAGTTATGTGAGCTAACGAATAGCTCACGAAAACAAAGGAATACGCATCATAGCTGACAATAATTTCACAGAAATAGAGAAGAACACAGTAAAAACATTCCTAATCTTCATAATCGACAGAATCAAAGAAATACCATTCGCTTTGGAACCAATTCAGGCTTACACTGAACACCCACTGACAGAACAACTGGAAGAATATCACGACATGAGAGGTCATCACGGTATTAGGAACACCTATGAATGGATAGAGACGAAACACAGTACACCAGAATTTATGAAGCCTGCTCAACTCCATGTAGAATCATGTGACGCCTGGCAGGATGCCAAATTATCTAGGATAAGACCCAAGGAAGGCCTTTCCGTAACAGACACACCCCTAGAACATACCGACAAGATAGCAATGGACATATTCGTGCCACTTAAGAAAACTAAAATTGAACGAAATATATTCTATCAGTGCTGGACGAAACGACTAAATACCTCATGTTACTACGAATTAAGACTCAGTTAACCGCAACAATATGTGACTCTTTATTAAATCATTAAATATACATATTTTCCCCATCCAAGAAAATCCATACCGACCGATGACAGGGTTTCATATCAAACCTAATGTAACAGTACAAGAAGGATTTTAAAATCAGGCACATCATTGCTACATCATACATCGCACAGGGCATCGGTTCACTCGAAAGGACGCATGCAGTAATATCCGATATGCTAAAACAAGACAGGCTCAGACACCGAATGGGATGAAAAACCAAATTTTGCTCGTCTCGCCTATAACACAATGATACATGACGCCACGGGATACACACCATTTGTGCTCACATTCGGTCATCAGGCCATTCTCCCATCTACTATCTCCAAAAACTCACATCACAGCTGCTGTGACTAAATAACATTTAGGAGAAAAGGAATGGGACTCGAAGCTCCATCAGGCACGCGAAACACTGATGAAATGTAAAAAGAGGTACCGACGAAATTAGAGACGGAACATTATTCGTCCCTAGTTGGCATGTAAAGAAGGAGACTCTGTACTAGTATAAAACGACCGCAAGGATCATATACTGGATGTGGTATGGTTGGGACCATACAGGATTGATAATGCATATGCGCCATATTATGAATTAGACGAGAAAAGGATTCATGGTAGTAGATTCAAACCGTATTTTCCAGGAAGTCGATACTCGTTGCCAGAATAACCACCGCGCAACTCGAAATAATCCTTCTAGAAAGTAATACAGTTTTCGTAGAAAAAAGAAGATACAGAAAGTATATTTATATAGTAATACCGTTAATATTATAATAGGGATAGGTAGCGACATATACGAACATGTTAGTGCCATTGAAAAATACGAATAAGTGCTTTAGAACTATTCAATTAAAATTGAATATACAGATGAATTCGCAATTATGCAATCGCGATAAAAAATTCTAAAGAGACTAACCAGAAACGTACAAACATTGACTCATGTATAATCCAAAGGATGATTATTAAACACTATAGGGTCCGTATCAAAAGGCTTATTAGGCACGTTATACTCAGACGATCTAAATTTAATTAACGAAAATATCGTGAAATAGTAAGACGACATTAATAAATTAAAACCTGTGATAACAAATCATACTACCCTAACTATGAAAATGGTAAACTCAGAAAATTTAGGCAGACTCGAATGAAATTACAATAGTCTGACTAAACAGCAACAATCGGCCGCATGTGGTCATACTAGGGAAACATGGAACTCTTTGCCCAGAAATCCTAGGACACGGAGAGTTTCTAACATACTACGTAAAATCAGTCGGAAGACAAGTATACAACCCGGCAATTTCCGCAAAGACTGAGCATTTCCGATACATACGCGATGTTAGTGATTTGAGTCTTTAGCGTAATGTATAAGCACTTTTTCAAAATCTCAGTACCATTAGTCTCAGAATCGGAATGAGACATATTGCAGGAGTATTCCATACCTAGTAAAGAAATGGCATATTCTTGACACCCATAGTGGGCTATCAGATATATGTTGCACCAGGATTAGGATTTATGAACACTGACACCGACTATCTAGAAAAATTATATGAAACCAGAGCTGGAACCACAATATGTAAACAAACCCAACCGATACATGGCAGGAACTCTCGCACCGACTGTCACTGCGAAATCATAAACCTTAATCCTCAAACTGGGAACTGTCATTTAGCTATATTTAAAATTGACGACACCAGCTTCATACCCTTAAGAAGTAGCAATAACTATGTAGCAATACCAGCCGAGCCAATTGAAATTGAGACAGTTTCTAGCACTAAATACACCAGACAAAAATTATAACAGACGTCGATAATAGAAGCCAATATAACCTGCGACATTATATACAAAAATAATCACACGCTAATAGGTAAATAAACAGATACAGAATACGACGTAATGATTTGAGGACTAAGAATTGAAACAAATGATAGTATCTCATACATTTTAGACAAAATAAAATCAGCCCCGAAGACCTTAAATGATCTACAAAGATAGCGAACCACATTAGCACAATTCAATGACTAAATCGGGGAACAGAAATTCGAGCACCGTATTAAAACACTACAAACATACGGGATTCCCACAATACAAATAATAGGATATGTATCTACAGGATTAATAGGAATCTATGCGCTAAACACAACCGGTGTCTTGAATTGCATAAAGAAATGCCTCCCGCACAACCGATGTATAAACCTACTCTGACGTCACGACAAAACAACGATCACCAACCCAGTACCATTGCAAATACACACAGACCTCACACCTCCGGTAACCAATATATATAGCTGTAGTACCATATCAAGACGAAGAAGAAGTGGAACCGGCAGTAATAGTCAACTCTAGGCATGTACGATTCCACAAGAGTCTATGGAGGCGAACTTGATTGTCCAACTTCAATCTAAGGATGGGGGCATGCGTCACATCACGCAGAAGGACAAGCCAAGGCAAGACATGGACTTCGGCATCGCCTCAACTGACAACATATGACTCAAGGAGTTAGGATATTAAGAGATATCCGTTCCTATCACCATCCATCAAGCCCCGGGCGACAAACAACGCCTCAGCACAAATAAATATCATCCCCAAGGTCCAATCCCAACCACAAAACTGTAAACATATAAAAGAACAGCAAAGATCATCCAAGGAAGACATTGCCTCTCCACATTTCGGATCTCATATATTAAATTGCAATCCGTGGTGGTAAAGTATATATCAATCTCTACAAGTTTTCTTCATACTGTAGTGGCCCTGTAGTTGCGTATGGTAAACCAAAGTGCACTAGTGGATGGTCTTCGCTTGTTCCTTTAACCATCATTTTATGCCGTACGCAGTTTATCCCCAGTTTTCTGTTTACTTATACAAATTGTAATTTATTCAAACGATATTTTGGATTTCACACGTAGCCCCGTAGTTGCTTATGGTGCGTACAAGCGGCGCTACTGGATGGTCTTCATTAACTTCTATAACCGTGATTGTGTACCGTATGCATTCCTTCGCAGATTACAATTTAATTCTACACAAAGTAACTTACTGTAATGATATTCAAATTTTTTCCTCATTTTCTTACGAGCTACGTAACGCTCCTACATGACCACTTCAGTCTTGTCGCTCCGAAAGCGTATGTTTCCGACCAAAAACTGTTCTCCCGTGTTGGCATCTGCAGAAAAAATCACCGATTTAGGGGGTTTCGTCGTTGCTGTCGTGTTTGTCTCCATTCAGTTAGTCCATTTTCAAACCACAAATACGTTTCATGTAATCAGCGAAGTTTTCAGCTTGTGAGGAAGTCACCGACATGGCTGTTTCGTTGTTACCCTCGTGTATAACCCATACATTGTTTCGACGTAACCGTCCCGCTTATTTAGATCTAATTGTTCACCGTGATGGCACAAGAGGCCATTCTTCAAATAGGATTTTTTTTATATTTTTCGACGGTTGGCAGCTGTGGAAGAGTTTCTAATTCTGGGTGTTTCGGCATTATCGTCGAGTTCAAGTTGATCAGGTTGTTCGTGCTAATACCGCAAAAGACTACTTTTCGACCAAAAATTTTTGTTTTATTATATGAAAATTGGGCAGCTCGATGAAATTAACAATTCTGGGTATTTCAGCGATGCCCTAGTGGATTTCGTGACGTAATTTTTCTCACTGATACCGCAAAAGCCCGTTTTACAAACAAAATTTTGTTCCTCTTTTTTGGAAAGTAGGCAGCACTAGAATAAATCACCGGAGGTGGGTGTTTCACCGTTTTCGTCGAGTTTATCTCGATCTGCTTGTTCACACTGATACCGTAAGAGTCAATTTTTGAAGGGTAAAGCTTTTTCATCTTTGTGAAGTACGCAGGTCGATTAGAAATCGACAGTTGTGCGTGTATCAGCGTTACCGTCGTGTTTATCCCCATCTAATTTTTCACGCAGAAACCGTAAAAGTCCATGTTTCAGTCAAAAGCTTTTATTATTTTGTGTCTGTATGGTTGGCAGCTCGTGAAAAAATGATGCATTCTGTGTGTTTCAGCAGTACCGTCATGATTTTCTCGATCCACATGTTCGCATTAATATCGCAAATGTCCATTTTCCGGACGAACATATTCATTCTGCAATGTCGGCTGCTATAGACTGAGTTCCAGATTCCTGTGCTTCGACGTTACCATCGTGTTTACATCGATCTAACTGTTCACGTTGCTACCGCAAATGTCTACTTGTCAAACAAAAATATTTCTTTTTATATAAATTTGACAGCTCAGGAAAATATCCCCGTTTCTGGGTATTCCGGGGCTACCGCTTGTGCCTATATCGATTTGATTTTGCACCCAGATACCGCAAAAGGCCATTTTTTCGGACAAAAATTTTCTCTCCCTTGTGTGTAAAGCAGGGAGCTCCAGAAAAAATTACAGACACTGCGTGTTTCTCTGTTGCGTTTAGCTCCATCTGGTTGCTCGCGCTGCTACACTCAGATAATTCAAAAGACACTTTTGACAAGGAATTTAATTCATTAACGTAAAAATTGAAAATTTTGTAGAAAATCGGAAATATCATAGCCGTAAGTTGGAGTTTGTATAAATAAAGTGAAAACGCGTGAGAAATGCTCACGGTACAAAATCACGGTCAAAGAGGTTAACGATGACTATCCAGTTGTACCGCTCCGTTTTGGCGTACGCAACTAAAAGACCGCGCCGGATGTTTCGATCCGGAAGCAGATGTGCGCATAGAGGAAATCATATAAAACAGCAATAAGTATAACAAAATAATGTAACAACCGAAAACTAAACAAATTTCAAAGCACATATACATAGAAACAGTTTTATAAACTGAAAATTTACAATTATGTAGAAAGTGGAATATATCATAAAGGGAAATAACAGTGGGTGCAAATGAATAGAATGGCGTGGAGAAAATGCATTCGGTACCACATCAAGGATAAAGATTTTACCAATCATCTTACAGTAATGTAGCTGCGATCTAACGAACTCAATTGCAAGACCACTTCAGCCGTGTCGCTCCAGAATCGTAGGTACGCATACAGACAATCATATAATATCAGAACGAATTCCACAAAATAACCTCCTAAAAGTAAACTCAACTAATTCAGCAGACACTATTACTAAAAGATTCAGTTTTGGAATTTAAAAACTGGAAATTTCGATAAAATCAGATATATGATAATAGTAAATTACAGTTCGTATAAGTAAATAGAAAACAGAGGAGAATTCATGCAGAATAAAATGAAGATTAAGGAAGTTAACGAAGACCGTGCTGTAGTGCCGCTCTGATATACCATACGCAACTGCAAGATTACCCCAGTCGTGCTGCTCCGGCAGCTTTGGCACGTATAGACACAATCATATAAAATAGCATAGAAATTAATAAATTTTGTCGTTCGCACACACTCAACTAATTCCAAAGAGACTTCTGCTGTCAAATTCAATTTATTAAACGAAAAATAGTATATTTTGATAAAAATCGATAATATCATAACAGTAAATGACATTATGCAGAAATAAATGGAAGACTGTGAAAAAAATGCACACGGTACGTTATCAAGGTTAACGAAATTATCGAAGATCATACAGTAGCGCCGCTATGGTCTGTCGTACGCAACTACAAGAACGCGCCAGTACTGTCGCCACGGCAGCGTAGGTACGTATGTAGACAACCCCATAACTTAACAATGAGTACTGCATTGTATTGTCATAAATGAAAACTGAAATAATTAAATAGTCACTTTTACTGGGAAATACAATTGTTTAAATTGTAAATCGAAAATTTTAAAAAAATCTAAGATATCATAGTAGTTTAATACAGATCGTATTTATCATCAGAAAACAGGGAGAAAATGCATACGTTTCAATATCAGGCTTAATGAAATTCACGAAAACCGTGCAGACATGTTGTTCCGATCTATGGCACGAAACAACAAGACGAGTCCAACTGTGTCGCTCTGGAAGCGTAGATACACAGACAATCGTTTAAAGCAACAGTAAGTTCAACAAAATAATATCATAAACGTACACTCAACAAGTTTCACTGTCACTTTGAAATACAATTTTTCAAATTAAAAATTGAAAATTTGAAAAAATCAAAAATGTCAAAAGAGTACGTTACAGTATGTAGACATAAATAGAAAACTGCGAAAGAATGCAAACGGAACAATATCAAAGTTAAAGAAATCAACAATGTCCATGCAGCTGCGTCCCTCCAATGTACCGAACGCATCAGCAAGACAACTCCAGCTGAGTCGCTCCGGATGCGTAGGTACGTATAATGACAATCATATAAAATAACAGTATGTTTAACAAAATATGGTCATAAGCGTACACTCAAATAATATTGGAGACAGTTTTAATAAGAAACAAAATTTTCTAATATGAGGATTTAAAATTTAGAAAAAAATCGATAATATCCTGGCAGTAAGATACGGTATGTAGGAATAAATAGAAAATTACGCACGAACGCATACGGAAGAATACAATTTTAATGAAATTAACGAAGATCGTAGAGTAGCGAGGCTCCCATGTACCGAACGCCACAGCAAGATCACACCAGCCGGGTGGCCCCAGGAGCGTAGGTATGTACTCGGACAATCATACAATGCAGCAACAAGTTCAACAAAATATTGTCATAAATGTAGACTTAACTTATTCAAAAGACACTTTTACTAAGAAATACAATTTTTCAAACTAAAAATTGACAATTTCGGAAAATCGAAGATACCAAAACAGTAAATTACAGCATGTAGAAGTAAACGGAAAACTGCGAATGAATTCTTACAGTACATTATTAAGGATGATGAAACTAACAATGTCCATAGAGTATCCTCGCTCCTCTGTACCGAACGCACTGCAAGACCACGCCAGACGTGCTGCTTCGGCAGGGCTGGTACGTATTCAGATACTCATATGAAATAACAATCAGTTTTACACAACGTTGTCATAGACGTACACACAACTAATTCCAAAGGCGCTATGCCGGGAAATAAAATTTTTTACGATAAAAATTGAATATTTCGAAAATACATCGAAAATACCGTGACAGTCAATTACAGCATGTACTATTAAATATATTACTGGGAAAAAGTGCATACGGTTCAAAATTAAGATCCAAGATATTAACAAAGATCATTCTCTAGTGTCGCTCTGTTCTGCCGCAAGCAACTGCCAAGCCTCGCCAGTCGTGTCGCGCCGACAGCGGATGTACGTATACAATGTATCATATAAAATAGAAAGAATTTAACATAATATTTTCATAAACATACACACAACTGATTTCAAAGATACTTTTACTAGAAAATAGAATTTTTTAATCTAAAAATTGAAAATTATGAAAATAAATCGTAAATATCATAACAGTAAATACCAAATGTTTAAATGAATGCAAAAATTGAGGAGAAATGTATTCGGTGGAAAGTCATGGTTAGGGAAATTAACGAAGACCATCCAGCATTTCGTTCCGATCTGCCGTACGCACCAACAAGTCTATTCCAGCCGTGTCCCTCCGACAACGTAAATACACATAGAGACTATCATATAAAATATCAATTAGCTTAACAAAATAATGTCGTGAACGTACTCTCAACGATTTACAAAGACACTTTTACTAGAAAATTAAATTTCTTAAGATACAAATTGAAAATTTCAAAGAAAATTGAAAATACGAAAACAGTAAGTTAGAGTATATAGAGATAAATATAAAGCTGCAAAAGATTGCACACGGTTCAACATCAAGGTTACAGAAGTTAACAAAGACCATACAGCAGTGTTGCTGCGATCTATTAAACGCAACTACAGGATTGCTCCAGCCGCGTCGCTCCGGAAGCGTAGATACGCATGGAGGCAATCCTATAATATAACCAGGAATTTAATAAGAAGTCGTCATAAACGTACACTCAACTAATTAGAAGGCACTTTCCATAAAAAATTTATTTTTAAATCTAATAGTAGGAAATTTTGAAAGAAACGAACGTAAAACAACCGTAAATTACAGTATGTGTAAAACATGCAATACTAGGGTCAAAAGGAACCGGTACAAAATAAAGGTTAATGAAATTGACGATGATCATACAGTAGTGTCGCATCGACATAGCGAACGCAACTGCAAGACCACTCCAGCCGTGTCGATCCGGACACGTATGTACTTACACAGGAAAATATATAAAATATCTGTAAGTTTAACAAAATAACATGATAAATGTACACTCAACTATTTCCAATGACACATTTACTGAGAAATAGAATTTTTTAAAATAAAAATTGAATATTTTGAAAACAAAATCGAAAATAGCATAACAGCAAATGACAGTTTGTATAAATAAATAGACGACTGCGAAAGAGTGCGTACAGTCTAAAGTCAAGGTTATAGAAATTAACGAAAACCATGCAGCAGCTCCGCGCCGATCTGGAGTACGCAAATACAAGCCCTCGCCAGACGTGTTGCTCCGACAGCGTAGGTATATATAGAGACAGTTATGTATGACAACAATATGATTCATAAAATATTGTCATAAAGGGACACTCAACAAATTCCAAACTCACATTTACAAAATAATACAATTTTTTTAAACAAAAATTGAAAATTTTGAAAAAAAATCGAAAACATCATAACCCCAAATAACAGTTTGTATATGTAAATAGAAAAATGGGATAGAGTGCGTACAGTTTAAAGTCAAGGTTATAGAAATGAACGAAAACCATGCAGCAGCGCCGCTCCGTACTATAGTACGCAAATACAAGCCATCGCCAGACATGTTGCTCCGACAGCGTAGGTATGTATAGAGACAGTCATGTAAGATAACAATAAGATTAATAAAATATTATCATAAAGGGACACTCAACAAATTCCAAACTCACATTTACAAAATAATACAATTTTGTCAAACTAAAATTGAAAATTTTGAAAAATATTCAAAATGTCATAACAGCACATTGCTGTATGTATAAATAAATGGAAATCCGGTTAAAATGCATACAGAACAAAATCAATGCTGATGAAATAAACAAAGGCCATCTAGTAGTGACTCACCGATCTACCATACGCAACTACAAGAGCACTACAGCCGTGTCGCTCCCCGGATATTGGTACATATAATGACAATCGTATACAGTAACAATAAGTTTAACAAAATAATGTCATAATCGCGCACTCAGCTATTTCCAAAGACAATTTTACTAAGACATGCGGTTTGCTAAACTAAACACTGAAAACGTTGAAAGAAAAATCGAAGATAACATAACAGTACATTACACTGTGCATAAATAAATGGAAAACTGGGAACAATGCATACGGTACATAAATCAATGTTAAAGAAATTAACGATGATCTTTCAGTGGTGCCGCTCTTTTCTACCGAACGCAACTACAAGAAGACACCAGTCGTATCCCTCCGGCAGTGTAGGTACGTATGCCGACAATCATATAAAATAACGACAGGAATAACTGGTATTGTCATAAACGTCAAGTCAACTAATTCAAAAGGCACTTTTACGAAAATATACAATTTTTAAAATTAAAAATTCAAAGTTTTGAAAAGAAGCGTAAATATCATAACACTAAATTACGGTTTGTACAAATAAATGGTAAACTGCGAAGTATTGATTACGTAACAGTATTAAGGATAATGAAATTAATGAAGAACATAGAGTAGATTCAATACGATCAGCTGAACGGAACTACAAGTCCACTACAGTCGCGTCGCTTCGGCAGCGTTGGTACATATACAGACAATCATATGAAATAACATCGAATTCAGCAAAATATTGCAATATACGTACACACAACTAATTACAAAGGGACTTTTCTTCCAAAGTTAAATTTTTGATATTCAAAATTGGAAATTGTGAAAAAAATAGAAATTATCAAAACATTAAATATCAGTATATATAAGTAAATAGAAAACTACAAAAGTAGGTATTCGGTACACAATCAGGGCCCAAGAAGTTAACGATGTCCACCCAGTTGTGCCTCTCCGATCAGCCGTAAGCAACTACAGGACCACGCCTATCGTGTAGTTCCGGGAGCGTAGGTACGCCTACAGGCAAGCATATATAATAACAACAAGCGTCACAAAATATTGTCTTAATCCTACACTCAACTATTTCCAAAGGCAGTTTTATTAGGAAATACAAATTTCGAAATTAAAAATGTGAAATTTCGAAGAATAAATCGCAAATATCATTACAGTAAATTACACGATGTAGAAGTAAATATAAAAATACGAAAGAATGCATACCGTACAGTATTGAGGGCAAAGAAGTTATCGAAAATCATCCAGTAGTGCGGCTCAGATATGCCCTACGCAAATACAGAATCACTCCAGTTGTGTTGCCCCGGCAGCGTTGTTTCCGATACAGTTAATCGTATAGCATAAAAATAAGTATATCAAAATAACGTCATAAACGTAAACTCAACCAATTCCTAAGAAACTGCGGTGTGGACCCTGAAGCGTATGTAGTTATACAGACAATCATATAAGACATCTGTTTGTTTAGCAAGATACCACGATAATGGCACACTGACCTAATAACCAAGTCACTTTTACCAAAAAAAAAAAAACAATTCCTTTAGATAAAAATCGAAAATTTTGAAAAACAATCGAAGATCGTATTTTACAGTCCGTATAAATAAATAATAAAACCGGGATGAAAATGCATACGGTACAATATCAGGGTAAATGAAATTAACGATGACCATCCTGAAGGGCTTCTTCATTCTGCCATACGCAACTATAAGACTTCGCCAGTCGTGTCGTTCCGTACAATATTATGGTTAAAGAATATTGTCATAAACGTAAACTCAATTAGATGCGAAGGAACTGTTGCGAAGAAATACAATTGTTTGAAATGAAAGATTGGAAATTTTGAAGGAAATCGAAAATATTATAACAATAAATCAAAGCACGTAGATATAAGAAGCAAACTGCGAAGGAATGCGTACGATACAATATTATGGGTAAAGAAAGCAACAAACTCCATACAGCAGTGTCGCTTCGATGTGCAGTACACAATTGCAGGTCTTCGACAGTGGTGTCGATCTAGAAGCGAATGTTCCTATACAAATAATCGTATAGAATAACAATAAGTCGAACAAAATAATGTCGTAAACGTACACTCAGCTAATTCCGAATGCACTATTACAAAGGAATTCAATTTTTTGTAATAATAATAAAATATTTAGAAAAAAATTGAAAATATAAGAATGATATACAGTATGCATACACAATTGGAAGACAGGGTAAACATGCATACGGTACAAGATCTGGGGAAATGAAATCATCGAAGACCGTGCAGTACAATCCCTCGCATCTGCCATACGCAATTATATGATCACTATAGACGTGATGCTCCTGTAGCGTAGGTACGTATACTGACAATCATATAAAGTAACAAGAGGTTTAACAAAATAATGTCACAGACGTACACTCAACGAATTCCATGGACAATTGTACTAAGAAATACAATTTTTTGAGACCAGAAATTTGAAATGTTTGAAAAAAATCGCAGATATCATAAAAATAAATTACAGAATGTAGAATCGAATAGAAATCTGGGGAAAAATTGCACACGGTGCGACATCCATATTAAGGAAATTAAAGAAAACCATCCTGTAGTGTCGGTCCGATGTATCGTATGCAACTACAAATCCACTCCAGTGGTGTCGCGCCCTGTGCGCTGATACGTATAGGGTGAAGTACCGAATCGCGACATTCCGATATACCGTATCCGACTACAATTCGGCTCCAGTCATGTCGGTCTGTGAGCGTAGGTACGTATAGACAGAATCATATAATGCATCAACAATCTTTTCAAAGTATGATCGTAAACGTAGACCAAACTAATACCAAATGCCTTCTTAATTAAAAATAGAATTTTCAAAATTAGACAATAAAAATGCAGAAAAAATCTAAGAAATCACTGCAATAAATTACAGTATGTAGAAAGAAATAAAAAACTTCGAAAGAATGGAAACGGTACCATATGAAGGTTAATGAAAATATACATACAATACAAAATCAGTGTTAACGAAATAAACGATGACCATGCAGTAGTGCCGCTCCGATCAGGCTGTACGCAACTGCAAGGCCAATTCAGCCGTGTCGCTCCAGAAGCGATGGTGTGCATGCAGCCAATCATATAAAATAACAAAGAATATAACACACTATTGTCATAAACGTACCCAAAAATAATCACAAAGATACATCTACTACGAAATTCAATTTGTAAAATTAAAAATTAGAAATTTGGAAGAAAATGGAAAATGTCACAACAATAAATTGCTGTATGTAGAAGTAAATGAAAAAAATGGGGAAAAATGCATACGGTTCAAAATAAAGGTTACGGAAATTTTCGATGACAATCCAGTAGTGCCGCTTCAATCTACCGGACGCAACCACAAGACCTCAGCAGTGGAGTCGCCCCGGCATCGTAGTTACGTATACAGCGAATCACATAAAGTAACAACAAGTTTAACAAAATAATGTCATAAATGTACACTCACCTACTTCCAAAGGTACATTTACTATGAAGTAAAATTTTGTAATGTATAATTTGAAAGGTTCGATGAAGAATGAAAACGTAATAAGAGAAAATTGCTGTATGTAGAAACGAATAGAAAAATGCGAATGAATGCATTCGGTATAATATAACGGTTCAAACATTTATCGAAGACCAACTAGTAGCGCCGCTCCGTTCTGGCGTACGCAACTGCAAGACCTTGCCGGTCGTTTCGCTCCAACATTGTATGTACGACGATCATATAAAATAACACTACGCATAACAAAATAATGTCATAAACGTACTCTCAGCTAATTCAAAAGACACTTTTACTAAGAAATACAATTTTTTAAAATGAAGGTTCAATATTTTGAAAAAAATCTAAAATAACATAACAGTAAATTACAGTATTCATAAATAAATGAAAAACTGGGGAAAATTGCATACGGTACAGAATAAATGTTATAGAAATTAGCAAAGGCCATCCAGTGGTGCCACATCGTTTGAAGTACATAACGGCAAGACCACGCCACTCGTGTTGCACCGATAGCGTAGGTTCATATACTGACAATCTTATACAGTAATAATAAGTTTAACAGAATAATGTCATAAAGGTGTTCTCAACTAATCTCAAAGACACTTCTACTAAGGAACACCATTTTTTTTATCTACAAACTGAAAATTTCGAAATAACCGAAAATATCATAACATTAAATAAGAATGTTTGTAAATGAATAGGAAACTGGGAAAGAATGCATACGGTACAATATTAATAGACCATACAGTATGCCGCTCCGATCTGCCGTTCGCAACTACAAGACCAATCTGGTCGTGTCGCTCCGGAAGCGTAGGGTCGAATACAGAGTATCATATAAAATAGCAATGTGTTGAACAAAATATTGTCATAAATGTACACGTAGCTTATTTCAAAGTCATTTCTACTATAAAATCCGATTTATTTATCCGAAAATTTGAGATTAAAAAAAAATCGTAGTCCTCACAACAGTAAATTTCAGTATGTATAAATAAATGGAAGACTGGGTATAAATGCATGTGGTACAAAATCAAGGATAATCAAATTAGCGAAGGACATCCAGTAATGTCGCTCCAATCTGCTGTATGCAACTACGCGATGCATCCGGACGTTTCGCTCCGGCAGCGCAGGTGCATATGGTGACAATAATATAAAATAACAAGGAATTCATCTAAATATTGTCATAACCGTACACTCAGCTAATTCCATAGGCTCTGTTACTAAAAAATAGAATTTCATAAGCTAAAAACTGAAAATTTTGAGAAAAAATCGAAAATATCAAAACAGTAAGTTACAGCATGTAGAAATAAATAGAAAACTGCGATATAATGTCAACGGTACAGTATCAAGGCTAAAGAAATAATTGAAGAGCATACCGATGTGCCGCTCCGACCTAGTGAACGCAGCTACAAGACCGCTGTAGTCCTGTCGATTCGGAAGCGTAGGTACGTATACAAGTAATCGTATTAAATAGCAATAAAAATAACAAAATGATGTCATAAACATAAACTCAACTAATTCCATGAACAATTTTACTGAGAAATACAGTTATTTAGAACACAAATTGGAAATTATGAGAAAAATCGCAAATATCAAAACAGTAAATTAAAATATGTCGAAACGAATAGAAATTTGGGAAAGAGTTGCATACGATACAACATCCATATTATGGATATTAATGAAATCTATCCAGTAGTGTCGATCCGATGTACCGTATGCAACTGCAAGTTCATTCCGGTCATGTCGCTGTAGGGCGCTCATACGCATAGGGTGAAGTACCGAATCGCGACAATCAGATGTAACGTATCCAACTGCAATACTGCTCCAGTCGTGTCGTTCCGGGAGCGTATGTACGTATACACACAATCATATAGTGTAACAATAAATTTATCAAAGTATGGTCATAAACGTAGACTCAACTAATTCCAATGTCGTTCTTAATAAAAGGTAGAATTTAAAAAATTAGTAAATAAAAATTGAGGAAAAAATCGAAGGAATCACAACAATAAATTACATTACGTAGAAATATATAGAAACCCGGGAGCAAATGCTAATAGTACAAGTTCAAAGTTAAAGAAATTAACCACCAAGTTAAAGAAATTAAGGCCATCAATTAGCGTTGCTCCGATGTACCATACACAACTGCAAGTCCACTCCAGCCGTGTCGCTCTGGCAATGTAAGTACATGTAGATGCAATCTTATAAGGTAACAAACAATTTAAGAAGATATTGGCATTAGCATACAGTCCACTACCTCCAAAGACATTTTTGCTAAGAAATACAATTTTTTCATCTTAAAATTGAACATTTCGAAGAAAATCGCAGATAACAAATCATTAAGTTACAGAATGTAGAAAGAAATGAAAAACTGCGAAAGAATGCAAACGGTATAATGTCAAGGTAAATGAAATTAACAAAGACCATCCAGTAGTGTCCCTCCCATCTACCGAATGCAACTATAAGCTCACTCCAGCAGTGTTGCAGACGAAGCGTAGGTACGTATACAGGCAGTTGTATAAAATAGCAGTAAGTTTATCAAAATAACGTCGTGAACGTACACTCAACGAACTCCAAAGGCAATTTAACTGATGGAAAATATCGGAAACATCATAGCTGTCGGTTACAGTACGTATAAATAAATGGAAGGTTTGTAAAAAGTACATACGGTACAATATCATGGTTAGATAAATTGGCGAAGACCGTCCAGCAGTACCACCTCGATCTGCCGTTCCCCACTGAAGGATCTCACGTGTCGTGTTGCTCCTGCAACGAAGGAACGTGCAGAGACAATCATATATAATAACAATTAGGTTCACATGATAATGTGATATGCGTACAATCATTTATTTCCAACGACACTTTTACTAAGGGATACAATTTTTTACGATAGAAATTGAAAATTTCGAAGAAAGTCGAAAGTATCATAACAGTAAATTGCAGTGTGTAGAAATACATCGAAAACTGCTACGGAATGCATACGGGACAATAATATAGTTGAAGAAATTATCGAAGTCCATACAGTGGTGCTTCTTCAATCTGCACTATGGAACTACAAGCTCACGTCAGTCGTGTCGCTCCATCAGTGTAGGTACGTATACAGACAATCGTATATCATAACAATGAATTTAACATAATATTGCCATAATCGTACACTCAACAAACTCCAAAGCCATTCTTACCGTGAAATACAATTTTTAAAAGTGATAATTGAAAATTTCTAAATAATCGAAAATATCATAACACTAAATGGGAGTATTCGTAAATAGATAGGAAACTGGGACCAATGCGGAAGAACCCGATACTGACAAGTACAGCTTTTGAAATTCAAAGCTGAGAATTTTGAATGGAAATCGAAAATATAACAGCAAATTAGAGTATATATAAGTAAATAGAAAACATGAGAAGAAACGGATGCGGGCCAAATTCAAGGTTAAAGAAAGTAAGGTATATTATCCAGTTGAGCCTCTACGATCTTCCGTACAAATCTACAACGTCAATCCGTTTGTATAGATCTGCAGAGCCCACAGGCATACGGTGACAGGCAGAGTCGCTTCGCAACGATCTACTATACTTAACTGCAAGTTCAATCCATTCATATGGTACCGAGAGCGTAAACTCGTGTAAAGACAATCATATAATGCAACAACAAATTCAACAAAATATTGTCACAAATGTACCCACAACAAATTCCAAAGACGCTTTTACTATGAACTACAATTTCATAAACTGAAAATTAAATATTTTGAATGAAATTGAAAATATAACCGTTAATTATGGTATGTTTATATAAATAGAAAACATGCGGAAAATGGATACGGAACAAGGTCGTGGTGATAGAAGTTAGCGAAGGCTATCCAGTTGCAACGCTCCTATCTACCGAAAGCAAGTACGAGACCACTATAGTCGTGTCGCTCCGGAATCGAAGGTATGTATACAGACAATCATGCAAAATAACCAAGAATTCATCTAAATATTGCCATAAACGTACACTCTACTAATTCGAAGGCACTATTCCGACGAAATATAATTTTTATAAGTGAAATTGGGAATTCTGAAAAAAATTGAGTATCATAACCGTAAAATACAGTATGTGTAAATAAATGGATAAGTAGGGAAAGAAGCATACGGTACAAAATCAAGGTTAAAGAAATTAAAAACAGCCATCCAGTACTGCCGCTCCTATCTACCGAAAGCAACTGCAGCACTACACCAGTCGAGTCGATCCGGAAGCGTTGGTACGTAGACTGACAATCGTATAGAATAAAAATAAGATTAATAAAACAATGTCATAAACGGACATTCGACTAATTCCAAAGAAGCTTTTACTAAAAAATACAATTTTTAAAAGTTTAAATTGAAAATTTCGTGAAAATAGATAATATCATAACTATACATAGCAGTATTTATACAAATGGAAAACAGCGAAAAAGTATGTAATATAATGGTTAGAGAAATTCACCAAGACGATTCTGCAGTGCCGCATCGTGCTACCGAACGCAAGTGAAGCACATTGCCAGTCGTGTCGTTCCGGCAGCGAAAGTACATATACAGAACGTATAAGGTAACAGCATTATTTACAAAATCTTGTCATACACGTACACTTATTTAATTCCAAACACACCTTTACTAAGGAATACAACTTCTTAAACTAAAAATTTAAAATATCATAACAGCAAATTACAGTATGTACATATAAAAGCAAGACTTGGAAACATTGAATATGCTATAATATCAGGGTTAAAGTAATAAACTGGGTCTGTCTGATAGTGCCGCTCCGTTCTGCCGCACGCAACTACAGGTCCTCGCAAGTCGTGTCTCGCCGACAGCGTAAGTACGTATACAATCAATCATATAAAGTAACAAAGAATTTATCATAATATTGACATAAGCGTGCACACAAAGAATACCAAAGGCACTTTAATTAAGAAAGACAATTTTTTAGCATAAAAATTGAAAATATTGAAGAAAATCAAATATATCACAACAGTAAATTACAGTATGTATATGCAAATCGATAACTGGAAAAGATGCATACTGTACAAAATCAAGATTAAACAAATTAACGTGGTCCATCTAGTAGCGCCGCTACGATCTGCCGAAGCAACTAGAAGACCACTTTTGTCGTGTCGTTCCGGAAGCGTTGGTACGTATATACACAATCGTATAAAACTACAATAGGTTTAACAAGCTACTGTCATAAACGCGCACTCAACTAATACGAAAGGAAATTTTGTAACGATATATAATTTTTCAATACTAAAAATTGGAAATTTTGGAAAAAAAACTAAAATGTCACAACAGTAAATTACAGTCTGCCTAATTAATTGGAGAATGGACAAAAATGCATACCGCACTATATCATGGTTAAAGATATTAGCAAACACAAAACAGCAGTATCGATCCGTTCTAGCGAATGCAACTACAAGACCCACGCCTGCCATGTCGCTCCGGAAGCGTAGGTACGTATACAGGCAATCATATAAAATAACAACAAGTTTAACGCAGTAATGTCGCCAAGGTAAACACATCTAATACCAAAAGCACGTCTACTATGAAATATAATTATTTAAGCCATGAACTAAACTATTTTATGAAAAATCGAAAATACCATGTCACTAAATTACCGTATTTATATATTAAAGGAACTACGAAGGAAGGCAAACAGAATCATATTAAGGTTGAAGAAGTTACCGAAGACTTATCCAGCATGCCGCTCCCAATTGCCGTACGAAGCAATCAGATGCGGCCAGTAGTGTAGGTATGACAGCGTAGATACTTATAGAGACAATCATATAAAATAACAAGGAGAATGACAGAATATTGTCATAAACGTACACTCAACTATTTCCATAGACAGTTTTACTACGAAATACATTTTCAAATAATAATAAATGAAAATTATTAAAATAAATCGAAAATATAACAGTGAATCGCAGAATGTGTAAATAACTGAATGAAGTCGGAAATAATGCATAGGCTTTAAAATAAAGTTTAAAGGAAATAACGAAGACAGTACAGTATGCGGCTCCGTACTGCCGTACAGAATGACAAAGAAACTCAAGCGGTGTTGCTCCGGAAGCATACGCACGCATACGGACAATCATATAAAGTAGCAATAAGATTAGAAATATATTGTCACAAACGTACACTCAACTAATTACAAAGACACTTCGACTATGAAATACAGTTTCGTAAAATAAAAACTAAATATTTTGAAAAATAAAATCTAATGAATCATAACAGTAAATAGCAGAATGTTCAAATAAATGGGCAAATTGGAAATAATTGCATACGGTTCGAAATTATGGTTAATGAAATTAACGAACGCCATACAGCAGTGTCGCTCCGATTTACCGAACACAACTAAGAGACAACTGCTGCCCTGTCGCTACGGAAGCGTATGTATGTGTATAGATAATCATACAGAATACAAACACTTTTATTAGGAAGAAAAATTTTAGAAATTGAAAATTGGAAATTTTGAGAAAAGTCGCAAGTATCAAAGCAGTGAATTACAGTACGTAGAATCGAATAGAAATCTGGTAAAAAGTGCATACGATACGACACCCAGATTAAGGAACTTAGAGAAAACCATCCAGTTGTGTCGCTCCTATGTACAACATACAACTACAAATCGACTCCGGTAATGTCGCACCGGTGCCTTGAGACGTATACGGTGAAGTACCGAATCGTGACAATCCGATATGCCGTATCCAACTAGAATTCCATTCCAGTCATGTCGATCTGGTAACGTAAGTACATATGGAGGAAATCATATATTGTAACAAAGAATTTAACAAGATATTGTTATAAGTGACACTGTACTAATGCGATAAACACTTTTGCTAAGAAATACAATTTCAGAACCTAAAAATTTGAAATTTTTAGTAGAATCGAAGATAGCATAACAGTAATTTACAGTATGTACATATAAATGGAGAACTGCGGAAGAATGCATACGATACAATATCAAGCGATGAGAAACTAACGATGACCATACTGTAATACCGCTCCGACCTGCCGTACGCAACTACAAGACCACTCAAGTCAGGTAGTTCCGGAAGCGTAGGTACATACACAGACAGTCATATAGAATAACAATAAGATTAACATGATATATTTATCAATGTATACTCAACTCATTCCAAAGACACTTTCACTACAGAACTCAATTTCTTAGAATAGAGATATAAAATTTTGTATAAATTGAAAATATCATAACACTAAATAGTGATATGTATAAATAAATTGAAGACTGAGAAAAAATGCATGCGGTACAATATCAAGGTTAGAGATATTAACGAATATAATACAGTAGTGTCGCTCCGATCTGCAGTATGCAACTACACGACCTAGCCTGTTGCGTCACTCCGGCTATGCAGTTACCAATACGGACAATCATATAAAGTCACAATAAGTTTAACCATATGTTGCCGTAAACGAACATTAAACTAATTCCGAAGGCACGTATCCTAAAGACACATTTTTTATAAATTGGAAACAGTAAATAATGGTGAAACTCGAAAATATCATGTACACTAAATTACAGTATGTAGAAATATATATAAATCTGTCAAACGATGCATGTGGTACAATATTATGGTCAATGAAATTAACAGAGATCATGCAATATGCCTCCCCGATGTGCCGGACGCAACAAAAAGACCACCCACCGGTTCAGATCCGGAAACGATGGTGCGCATACAGGCAATCATATGACATAAAAATAACGTTAATAAAATATTGTCATAATCGTAAACTCACCAAGTTCCCACAGCACTTTTACTAAGAAATAAAATTTTTTAAATAATGGTTGAAAATTTTCAAAAAGAAACTCGAAAATATCGTAACATTAAATTACACAGTGCGTAAATAAATGGACCAATTGGTAAGAAGTGTATATGGCTCAAACTGATGATCAATGAACGTAGCGAAGTACATCCAGTATGGCGCTACCGATGTGTCGTACGCTACTACAAGACCACTCCAGCCGTGCCGCTCTGGAGGCGTTGTAACGTACACAGACAATAACATAAAATAACAATAGGTTTAACAAAATATCGTCATAAATGTACACTGAAGAAAGTATAATAACATTTCAGTAAGAAATACAATCTTTCAACCCAAATTTGAAAATTTTTAATAAAATCGGTAATATCATAAATGTAAATTACAGTATGTATATATAAATGGAAAACTGCAAAGAAATGCAGGCGGTACAATATCGAGGTTAATAAAATTCACGGAGACCATACAGTCATGCCGTTCCGTTCTATCGCACGAAACGTCAAGACGAATCCAACAGTGTCGCTCCGGAAGCGGTGGTACATAGACAG
Organism: Lasioglossum baleicum; assembly: GCF_051020765.1. NCBI lineage: Eukaryota > Metazoa > Arthropoda > Insecta > Hymenoptera > Halictidae > Lasioglossum > Lasioglossum baleicum. The sequence goes on along the minus strand of NW_027469154.1, from coordinate 238,466 downwards.
ACAACCGTAAAGAATAACGGCAGGTTTAACAAAATAATTTCTTAAACGTTCACTCAACTATTTCCAATGTCACATCTATTGAGATATACAATTTTTTAAAGTTAGAATTGAAAATTTAGAAGAAAATTGAAAATATCATACCAGTAAATTTCTGCGTGTAGAAGTAAATAGAAAACTGCGAAAGAATGCATACGGTACAATAATACGGTTAAAGACATTATCGAAATCCTGCCCGTACGCCGCACCGATCTCCCGAACACAATTACAAGACCACTCCAGTCCTTTCGCTCCGTTGGTACGTATAGAGACTCTCACATAAAATATCAGTGAATTTAACAAAGTATTGTCATAAACATACACTGAACTAATTGCAAGGGCACATTTCATAAGATTACATTTTTTCAATTTAAAAATTGGGAAGTTTGAGAAAAGTAGGATATATTACAACAGCGAATTACAGTATGCATAAATAAACTGAAGGCTGGGAAAAATGCATACGGTACATAATTAGGGTTATGGGAGTTCACAAAGACCATATACCTGCGTCGCACCTATCTTGTGAACGCAACTACAACATAACTCCAGCCGTGACGATCCGGATGTGCAGGTACATACACAGACAATCGCATAAGATAACAGTAAAATTATCAAAATAATGTCATAAACGTTCACTCAACTATTTCCAAGAACATTTTTCCTATATAATACAATTTTTTATGTTAAAAATTTGAAATTTTGAAAGGAATCGAAAATATCGTAACAGTATATTACAGTATGTCGAAATAAATGGGAAACTGCGAAAGAGTGCATATAGAATAATATCAGGGCAAGTGGAAATACCCTAGACTATATAGTATTCTCGCTCCGTTCCACCGTACGTAACTACATGCCCGTTCCAAGCGTGTCGCTCCTGAAGTGTAGGTATGTATACAGACAATCATATAAAATAACAATGCGTCTATCAAAATAGTGTCATAAACGTACACCCAACTAACTCCAAGGCACATTCGCTAAGAAATACAATTCGTTTAACAAAAAATTGAAAATTATGAAAAAAATGGATAATATCGTAACTGTAAGTTACAGTATGAACAAAGAAATGGACAACTGGGAAGAAATGAATACGGTACAATATTATGGTTGAAGAAATTAACGAGGACCATACAATCTGCCGCTCCGATATGCCGTTCGCAACTACAAGTCCTCGCCTGTCGTGTTGTTCCCGCAGCGTAGGTAAGTATGCAGGCAATCATATAAAATAACAAGTTTAATAAAATAGGCCGCCAACGTAAGCACATCTAATACCAAAAGCACTTCAGCAAAGGAATGTAATTATTTAAAGAAAAGACCGAAATTTTTGAAAAAAAATCGAAAATAACGTAACATTAAATTACACTGTGCATAAATAAATGGAAAAATAGGAGAAAATGCATACGGTACACAGTCATAGTGTAAGAAGTTAACAACGATCATCCAGTGGCAACGCACTGATCTACCGAAAGCATCTACGAGGTGACTGCAGTTGTGTCGCTCCGGTACCATAGGTACGGATAGATACAATCATATAAATAGACACAGAATTTAACAAAATACTGTAATAAACGTCCACCCAACTAATTCCAAAGACACTTTTCCTAAGAAATACAATTATTGAAATTACAAATTGGATGATATGAAGAAAATCGGAAATATCATATCAGTGGGTCAAGGTATGTAGAAATAAATAGAAAACGGCGAAAGAATGCATACGGCGCAAAATCAGGGTTAATGAAATTAACGAAGGCCATCCAGTAATGCCGCTCCGATCTGCCGTACGCAATTACAAGACCACTCCAGCCGTGTCGTCCGGAAGTGTAGGTACCTATACTGACAATTGTATAAAATAACAATAAGTTTAACAAGGTAATGTCATAAAAGTGCAGTCAAGTTATTCCAAAGACACGTTTACTGTGAAATACAGTTTTTTAAACAAAGATTTTCTTCAACCAGAAAGGTGTATTATAAATACCGAGCACAAACGAATAAATCAGTTCTACATTATAGCTCGAACAGAGCTTTTCTACATTCGTATACTTATCACCAAGACCTGCGTTAAATATTTAAAACTATTCAATATCTGTAATGCACTCAATTTACGAAATAAGTATTAATATAGGAAACCTAGTTTCTTCTAGAAGGGGTCCCTTCCACCAAGGTTGAAGAGCCACCCGTTCATATTTCATTTTAATACTTGTCAGGCATATCACCGTTACAAAATTGGCGATGCTGCGAGGGCAGAATACGTCAAACACCAGCAAATCCACCTTGCATCAACAGAAAATATTTCAGCACGGAGCAAGAAGCGAGTCGGACCAAGCTTGCACCATCAGGGAACTTCCAGAGAAACGAGGTAAAAACTTTCAAACATGTCTACGGACCAAATAACAGAAAGCGTATTAGATAAAATACTCGCGACCCAAGAGACCCTGCTGCAACAACTGGGAAGCATTCAAGAATCAATATGCGGGTTAGAGGCACGACAAGAGGCTATCGCTAAGCGAAATATATCTCACAATTCCGCGATATCAGTTCTAACAGACGCAATATATGAATTAGATATAAAGTTCCAAACCCAATAGCAGGAATTACTGGAACTCGCAAGCACAATGGGAATCAACGCAAGGGAAAGCATATTCCGGTCTGAACCAAGTCCCACTGACGACGAAGCAACATCGACCGCCATAACTGGCTATGAAACATGTAAACCATTTTCATCCGCCTTACCTACAGAACATCATCCAACGAGGAACACAATCGCAACCTAGCAATAGCGTTTAACAGACAGAAGGGAGTTGGACTGAAGATACATCCTGACAAATGTGAATTCCTGAAACCCGAACTCTAATACCTAGGATATTTCATCACTAAAGACGGAATTAAACAAAATCCCATAAAGATAGAATCAATGAAAAAACTTCCCTAATCCTACAAATATAACAAAAGCAAAATCATGTCTTGGATTAGTTAGATACTATCGTAAGTTCATTAAAAACTTCGCAAAAATCGCGAAACCCCTTGCAATCTTAACCTAAAAGAATACTCCCTTTCGTTGGACAGAAGAAAATCAATCAGCATTTAACACTTTGAAAAATAAACAATGCGAGCAACGTATGCAAGAATACCCGGATATTAACAAGACATTTTTACTGACTACGGATGCCAGCAACGAAGGGTTAGGAGCTGTGCTCTCGCCGGACGGACATCCTTGCAATTTCATCTCACGCACTCTGAATTCCGCAGAAAGAAATTATACTACCCCGGAAAAAGAGCTATTGGCTATAGTTTGGGCGATCAAAATGTTACGCAAATATACACTCGGAAGTCAATTTATAATGCAAACAGATCATCAGGATTGAAGTGGTTACATAGTATCAGGCATCCTTAGTCGAGATTATTCAGATGGATATTGAGGCAAGAAGAATATGACTATGAGATCGAATATAAGAAAGGAAAAGATAACGTAGTAGCAGACGGATTATCATGATTATTCCCGGCGCGAATAGAGAAAGACGAAAAGGTAACCATCGAAGTGCAAATGATAGACCCACAAGAAATAGAGGATTCTCTACCAGACGATCTATAAAGCCCGTAAACCACGGGGAACATGGAAGACGAAGATGTACTACTCGAAACATCACAAAACATGAATACGCCAATCAATCTGGAAGCTAACAAACCGCATTGCTCCCAACTATCTTACAACTTCCTAGGGCCATATAACGATAAAGATTTGTTCACTCCAATTACATGTACTCGTGGCTCTGCAGCAAAACCTGAAGAACATAAAATTCGGCAATCAAGACATCATGGTACTGGACTTGAGCAATACTCAACTAATGTTAGGATTCTCACCGAAAGATTATGAACGTAAGAATCTAAAATCTTCAACAGAATGGATAAAGGAACTTAATCAAGAAGAAATCAAGCAAATCCTAAAGGAATCCAACGACCTACAATATCATATTGGAGAGAACGACACGATGGAACTAATACAAAGCAAATATTATTGGAAAAGCTTAGAACAAGACGTAATGGAATACATGAGAAGCTGCAAAAGCTGTCAGCCCAACAGACTAACAAAAGTAAGACCAAGAGAAGAGGTAATCATCACTGGTACACCAGAAAACCCTAACGACAAATTTTGGACATAATTGGACCATTACCAAGAACCAAATCAGGAAGACAATTTATACTCTCAATACAAGACTGTTCATCAAAATACCTAATGCCGATACCTTTAAAGAACCAACAAGCTTCATCAATAAACAACTGCTTCCTCGATCATTGCATATACATATTTTCATCTCTAAAGCACATACTAACCGGCCTAGGACAGAACTTCATATGTAAATTAATCACAGAATTTGATAACTTGTTTAACATAACGCATGCAAAAACCACGAGCATTCATCCACAGTCAAATGGTAGTCTCGAAGGAACTCATGCAATTATAATGGACATCTCGAGAATTGATATTGGTCAACAACAAAATGATTGGGACGAAAAACTGAAATACGTTAGCCTAGCTTACATCATCACGATTCATGCAGGTTATTCACCTTTTGAATTAACGTTTGGACGACAAGCCAATCTGCCTTCTGCTATAGCAATTACCCCTAATTTATCTAAAGACACTTTGGTAGAACTTTCGAAACAAAGGCATCTAGAATACTTAGATCAGGCGAAAAGAATAACTGTAAAAAATATAAAGAAGTTTAAAGCGTCACAAGATAGTAAAATCAAACTTAAAAGTATATACAAGAAAAGTGACTTAGTACTCTTGCATAATGAAAGTAAAGCTAATAAACTCGATCAGGAAAGGTTAGGAGCGTACCAGATATTTGAAGTTAAAATCCCTAATCATATTATATTCATATATGATAAACTAGTTACAGTACATGGGTATAGCATCAAACCTAATTACTCCAGATCCAACTAATCAATGGGAAGGACCTAACAGCTCAAGAGGTAGAAAACAGCCAAATAGTAACGGAAGAAATTGAAACCGCGTACAGATATTTCACAGAAACAGAAATTACACTAATATTTAGCATAAAAGAATTAACTGATGCTATGGAACAAATATATACCATCAAATGCAACCTAAAAGAATGCTGGAAACAGTAACAAACAGACTGTGGAACTAGAGACTGTCAGACTATAAAGTCAAAGGTTAATAACCTCCATCGACGATTATACAAGCTACGAATACAGCTACACCTTAGACAAAGACGAGTACTTATTAACGAGATAGGTAGTATACCTAAATCATTAATTGGGACATTGGACGAAACTGACCTGTAACATGGGAATGAAAATCTAGACAAACTCTATGACAAACAGAATACATACTCGCAAATAATACAATAGCAAACAGCATTAATCAGACGGTTCATACATGATGAAGCATCACAACACGTATTAGATAGACTTACTCATGGAGATACAAGGATAGGTCAAATAGAAAATAAGAAACATTTATTCGATGCATTATTAATTATAGAAATAATATTGTCAGACCTATCTAATAGAATCGACGACATTTACCTGGTGTTATCAATAGGCAAAAAGGGTATAATAGACACAATATTCATACCTATATATTCATTTATAAGTACAATGGAGAAATTAACAGCTTTCCACCATCAATTCATTGAAATCGACATTAGCGAATTAGTTCTAGCAACTAAAGAAGAGACTTTGATATACCAAATTAAAATTCCAATATTAGAAAAAAGAACCGTGGAAATTTGTAAAATTCTACACTGTACCCAGGAAATGAGGAGAAATATATATGTTCACAAATCTGAACCACGAATATGCGCTAATACGAACATCCGCACATATAATAATGGTCAACGAACAATTGCGAACACTATGTAAAACCACCAGTATAGGATAAGTTTGTAGAAATAACCAAACGGTACTATACGGTAAAGAAGAAAATGTATGTAAATCAAAATGTAGTACGGCTATATTCAAGACACATCACCTAACATTTATACCCACGGAAAGTAATCACAAATTCATTTCAGTACCCGAGAATAGTATAACAATTTCGGCCTTATGTACAACACATGAAACCTATAAAAACATAGCATAATTTCAGCTAAACGTCCATGTACACTTTCTTATGAACATAACACAATGAACATAGGAGAAGTGCGGAAAGAAGCAATCATGAAAATAAGCAACTACGCTATCCCATATAATTTAGACACAGAAAAAACTGGACTTATATCAGATAAAATACCCATAATACCCAAAGCCACTCCAAATTTTAACAACTATAAGTACAGTCTAGACCAATCAGACAATCAAACCAGCAAAATGCAAACCCATCATAGACTTACCACACTAACCAATGTATCATGCTCTATACTTACCTATATAGGATTGGATGTCACTAGTAATAGTCACGGCTTACACTTTGTATGAGGCAGGATTACTAAAGCACTACATACTTGCGATTTTATATATAAAGATATATTGTAATAATATCCAAGTCTCGATATCTCCAAGTACTTACACAGTAATACAAGTACCCACACCTATACTATGAAGACCTAGGGTAACTTTCCTAGACCAAGAAGAAGGTGTAGTATCAGTTATCCAGATCAAACCCGAGGTCATACGCTTCACTGGAGTGAAGAATAACCTTAGGAAGGCGGATGTGGGGCGGAGACGCTAGCCAAAATTCAGCCAACGCATCACCGTGTGGCGCCAGCCCATGTCCAGCCAACGCATCACCGGAAACCGCCCAGAGAACAACCGTAGCAAAATTAGCCAAGATTCAGCCATCGCATTACCAGAAACCGCTCAGATATCAACCGCAGCAAAATTAGCCAAAATTCAGCCATCGCAATACCAAGAACCGCTCATATATCAACCGCAGAAAAATCAGCCAAAACCAGCTAACACATCTCCAGAAACCACCTACTCAACCAGAAAATTATAATATGAAGACCAAGCACAAACGAATAAATCAGTTCTACATTAGATGTCAAACAAAACGCTTCTACATTCGTATACCTGCCCTGAAGAACTACGATAAATATTTAAATCTATTCAATAGCAGCATTACACTTATTATACGGAATAAGTATTAATATAAGAAACCTAGCTTCTCTAGAAAGGGTCTCTACCATCAAGGTTGAAAATCCGCCCGTTTATATTTCATTTTAATACTTGTCACGTATTTCCCGTGGCAATATCATAAACGTGCACTCAACTAATTCCGACTACACTTTTACTAAGAATTACAGATCTTTAAATTAAAAATTAATAATTTTGACGATATCCAATATGCCATAACAAGTTAAGAAAAGTATATGAAAATAAATAGATGTCTATGAAGGAATGCATACGGTACAATATTAAGGTTAAAAACACTAAAGTAGACCATATAACGGTGTGGCTCCGATGGACCGATCGCAACTGCAAGACCACACGAGCCGTGTCAGTTTGGGACCGTAGGTACGTATAGGGATAATTATATAAAATGACAAAGAAATAAACAGGATATTGCGGGAAACGTACACTCAGCTAATTCCAATGAAAATTTTATTAAGAAATACGAATTTTTACAACAAAAATAGGATATTTTGAGATAAATCGCAAATATTCAAACAGTAAATTACAGTTTGTTGATATAAATGGAAGACTGGAAAAAATGCATTTGGTGCAAAATGAAGGTTAATGGAAATTTAGGAAGACCATCCAGTAATGCCGCTCGAATCTGCCGTGCGCCACTACAAGACATCAGCAGTGGTGTCGATCCGGCAGCGTAGATACGTATAGGGAGATTCATATAATATAAACATAAGCTTAAAAACATAATGTTATAACGTGCACTGACCTAATTCTGATGACACATTTACTGAATAAAATAGAATTTCTTAAAATAAAAATTGAAATTTTAGACGAAAATTGAAAATGTCATACCAGTAAATTGCAGTGCGAGGAAATAAATATAAAATTGCGAAAGAATGCATACGGTACAATAATTCGGTTAAAGGTATTAACGAAGTCCATCCTGTACGCCGCACCGATCTACCGTACGCAACTACAAGAGAGCGCCAGTAGCTTCGCTCGCGCAGCGTAGGTGTCTATACAGACAACTATTCTCAACGACATCAAGCTTAACATAATATTGTCGTAAACGAAAACTCAACTAATTCAAAAGTCGCATTTCCTAAAATATACAATTTTGGAAATAAGGAATTGGATATTATTGAAAAAAGCGGAAATATCGTAATAGTAAATTACAGTATATAGATTTATATATATAACTGCCAAAGAATCCATACGGTAAAAAATGAAGGTTAAAGTAATTAACAAAGACGATCCAGTAGTGCCCCACCGTTCTGCCGCACGCAGCTACAAGACCTCACCAGGCGTGTCACTTCGCCAGCGTACGTACGTATACAGACAATCATGTAAAATAAAGAGGAACTTAAAAAGGTATTGTTATAATCATAAACTCAAAAAATTGCAACGAAGTTATTTTTCTGTAGGAAGTACAACTTTTTAAATTAAGAGTTGAGAAATGTATATAAAAGATCGATAATATCAAAACAGTAAGTTACAGTATGTAGACATAGACACAAAACTGCAAAGGAATGCATGTGGTACAAGGTCAGGGCTAAAGATATTATCGATGACCTTCCACCAGTGTCGCTCCAGTCTACCGAATGCAACTGCAAGGCGACTCCAGGATTGTCGATTCAACAGCGTAGGATCGTTTATAGGCAATTATATTAAATAACAACAGGGTTAAGAAAATACTTTCGTATACGTAAACTCACCTAATCCGAAAGACACATTTCATAAAATATATAGTTTTTTAAGCCAAAAATATAAAATTTCGGAGAAAATCGTAAATATCAGAACAGTAAATAACAGTATGTATAAATAAATTGAAGACTGGGGAAAAGTGCATGCGGTACAATATTATGGTTAAATGAATTAATGAAGTCTATCCAGTATTGCCGCTCCGATGAATCGAAAGAATCAGCATGACCCCTCCAGACGTGTTGCTCCAGTAGCGCAGGCACGCATACAGACCATCAAATAAAATAACATGAAACATAACATGATATTGTAATAATCGTAAGGTCAAATAACTCAAAAGGCACATTTACTAGGAAATACAATTTTTTATAAATTAAGAATAAAAAATTTTGAACAAATCGAATGTATAATAGCACTATACCACAGTAACTATATATTTAAGTAAAACTGGGATAAAATGAATTCGGTACAAGATCTCGGTAAAAGATATTAACGAAGATCGTATAGTAGAGTACCTCCGATCAACCGATCTCAACTGCAAGACCACTATAGGCGTGTCGCTCCGGAAGCATAGGTACGCATACACACAATTATATAGAATAAGAATAAGTTTAACAAAATAATGCCATGAACGTACCCTCAACTAATTACAAAGATAATTTTACAATGAAATACAATTCAGCGAATAAAGTTCGAAATTGCGTAGAAAATCGTAGATATCATAGCAGTAAGTTACAGTATTTATATATAAATGGAAAAATGGGATAAAATGGGATCGGTACGAAATCAAGGTTAAAGTAATTACCGAAGAACAAGCCGTATTCCGCTTTGTCCTGCCGTACGGAATTGCAAGATCACTCCAGTTGTGTCGCTCAAACAGCGTCGGTACGTATACAAACAATTATATAAAATAAGAACATGTATAACAAAATACTCCCATAAAAGTACACTATCCTATTTCCATAGTCAGTTTTAATATGAAATACAATTTCAACTAATAAAAAAATGAAAATTATGAATAGAAATCGAAAATATCATAATAGTAAATTTCAGAAAGTGAAAATAAATGGAAAAATTGGGTAATAGTGTATAGCATTTAAAATAATGTTTAAAGGAATTACCGAAGAACATACACTATGCCGCTCCGTCCTGATGTACGTATCTGCACGACCACTCCAACCGTGTCGCTCCGGAAACATAGCTACGTATAGCGATAACCATGTGAAATAACATAGAATTTAGCATAATATTGTCATAAACGTACACTCTACTACTTCGAAAGCATATTTCCCAAAAAATACATTTTTGAAAAGTAAAAATTCGAAATTTTAAATAAAATGGCAAACACGACAATAGTAAGTTACAGCATCTAGAAATAAATAGAAAACTCATGTAGCATGAATACGGTACAATATCAAGTTTAAGGAAATTATCGCATACCATCCACGAGTGCCGCATCGACGTACCGTGCGCAGCAACAAGACAACGCCAGTCATGTCGCTCCAGAAGCGTAGGTAGGTATAAAGTCAATCAAATAAGATACCAATGAATCTAACATAATACTGTCGTAAACGTACAATCTACTAATTCGAAGGCAGGTTGGGTACGAATAGAGACAATTCTATGACATAACCATGATCTTAACAAAATATTGTTATAAACATACACCTAACTCATTCCATAGAGACTTCGTCTATGAAATACAGTTTTTCTGAATGAAAATTTTAAATCTGAAAAAAAAATGGAGAATGTGACATCACTATATTACAGTATGTATAAATAAACGGAAGACTGCAAGAAAATGCATGCGGTACAGAATCAAGTTCAAAGTGCCGTTCCATTATGTCGTACGCAAGTACACGGCCACGCCAGGCGTGCTGCTCCCGCAGCGTCGGTTCATATATAGACAATCATGCAAAACAACAAAACACTAACAAAATGATGATATAAACGTAATTCCAAAGACGCTATTACTAGAAATAGAATTTTATAGGATATTAATCGTATACTTCGATGAAAATTGGAAGCATCAAAACAGCAGTTTGCTGTATGTAGAAATGAATAGCAATCTGAGATACAATGCGTACGGTAGATTATTAAGGTTAAAGAAGTTATCGATGACCAACCAGTAGTGCAGCTCCGTTCTGCCGTACGTAACTTCAAGCCCACGCCAGTCCTGTCGCTCCGACAGCGTAGGTACGCATACAGATAGTCATATAAGGTAACAATATGTTTAACAAAATATTGTCAGAAACGCTAACACGACTAATTCCATGGGCACTCTTACAAGGTCGCACAATTATTTATACAAAAAATTGAAAATTTTGAAAAAAATAGAAAATATCATAACAGTAAATTGCAGTTTTTGTAAACACATAAAAAACTGAGAATGAATGCATTCGGTAAAATATTATGGTTAAGGAAATTGACGTAGACCATACAGTGTCGACAGATTACTCGACAGCAAGTTTAACACAACCCCGGACGTGTCGCCCAGGAAGCATATGTACGTACGCATTCAATCATACAAAATAACAAAAAATTCTACATAATATTGTCATAAACGTACACACAACAAATTCCAAGTGCGCTTCGCTCGGAAATAAAATTTTTTAAGATAAAAATGGAAAATTTCGAGAAAAATCGAAAACACTATGACAGTCAATTACAGCATGTATTAATAAACAGACAACTAGGGAAAACTGCATACGGAACAAACATAAGGTTATAGAAATTATCGAAGGCCATCCAGTATGTCGCTCCGGTATACCAATTGTCACCTTAATTCACGGTTTGAATATTAATCTAGAGCGTCAATCTGTTTGAGAGCGATAGCAATCGGTACGAAGTCAAACGTTTTACCGAAGGCTTTACCAGACGAGAACCTCACCCGCTGCATCGAGAATAAATCTACGTGTTCCGAGGAAGAAATTATAATTCATTTCAATGTCGGGCACCTTAGCTTGGTGTACGATTTAGAAGATCGTGTGCCAGATCGTACGAGAATGTTACCATCCCCTTTGAGACGCTAGCGGCGAATTCGGTAGCTTCACGGATCCAGCGATTGCGTTAGGCAAGCCAGGTATTCCGGCAGTAAATTCGCTGTACAGTATTGACAATAGATACCTCCATTCACGGTATGAAAAATTAGGTGCAGATTCACAACATTGTAGAATGTTAAATTTTGGAATGGTTCCCAACTATTTACCGAAGTTCTTGCCTACCGAGTACACCCTTTCGATAGTGTATCATCGTGTGCAGAGGAACAAATTAGTAGACATTTTAGCAATGGCGCTTCTTAGTTTCAAGTATGAATTATAGGATCGAGTGTTAAATCGTTCGGGGTCGTTACCACCTTCTTTGAGAGTCGCACAGCCATGTCAATAGCTTCAACTATCCTGTCATCCCGCGAGAAATGTCAGGTATTCTACTAATGAATCAACTAAACAATATTGGCAGTAGACGTCTTAATTCACAGTTTAAATATCAAAGTACAGGTACATGCCGATCTAGAACCATTCCTGTTGGTATACAGTCACTCTTTTTACCAAAGGCCTTACGTACCAAGAAGCATAACCCGCTGTAGGGAGTGTCTTGATAAGTGGTCATGCAATCTGATAAGTAGATATTTGAGTAGACGGACACAATATTTTCATGTATGAGCAACAAAATTTAGACACAAGCCATTTGAGAACGTTACCACCGGCATTGAGGGTCGCACAGTTACGTCAATAACGTCAACTACTCAATGATTCCATATTTATATCGAGGAATCCCGGGAGTAAATGTACTCAACACGAATGGCAAAACACATCTTAATTCACGGTATAAACGTGAAAGCAGGCCGTCAATCCCTCGGTCAACATTAGCAACGTGTGCAATGTCATACACTTTACGAATACCTAACCTTCCGAGAAGCTAACCCACTCAATCGATAGTATAAATTCGTGCTCAGAGAAACGGATTTGTATATATTTTAGTAATGGGCTGCCAAACTTCATGTATGAATAAGGTGATCGATAGTGAATCCGATCGAGCGCGTTACCACCACATTCGAAAGTAGAACGTATAAGCCAATAGCTCCACCTATGCTGTGATTCCGAGAGTCAAACCAGTTAATCTGAGAGTATATCCCCTGAGCAGTAGGACAATATTCAGTTTAGTTCTTTGTCATTTCATGTAATTATCCCTATACGTACCTACGGTGCCGGAGCAACACGACTGGAGTGGACCTGTAGTTACCCTCGACAGACAGGAGCGACATTACTGTATGGTCTTTGTTCAGTTCCTAAACCTTGATCTTGTACCGTATGCATCTATCAGCAGTTTACTATTTATCTGTACATAGTGCAATTTATTGGTATGATATTCTCGACTTTATTTAAAATTTCTATTGTTTAATTTCGGAAGCTGTATTTTTTGGGGCGAAGTATCTATGGAAATAGTTGAGTGTACATTTATGGCATTATATTGCAAAAATTATTGTGATATTATATGATTGTCTATATGCGTACCTACGCTTCCGAAGCGACACGGCTGGAGTAGTTTATGTAAGTGTCATATGGTATGCATTCTTCCGCAGTTACTTCTTATTTTCTTCTACACACTGCAATTTACTGGCGTGATATTTTTAATTTTCATCTAAATTTCCACTTTCTATTTTGAAAAATTGTATTTCTTAGGAAAGTTGTCTTTGGAATTAGTTGAGTGCATGTTCATGACATTATTTTGTTAAATATAGTGTTACTTTATATGATTGTCTGCATTCATACCTACGCTGCCGCGGTGACAATGCTGGACTGGGCTTCCTGTTGCTATCGGTTGATCGGAGCGACACTACTCTACGATCCTCATTAATTTCTCTAACCTTGATATTGTACCGTAAGCATTCTTTCGCAGTTTTCCATGTTTTTCTACATACTGTAAATTACTGTTATGATAGTTTCTATTTTTATCAGCATTATCAATTTATAGTTTAAAAAAGTGTATTTCTTAGTAAAAGTTTCTTTGGAGTCAGTTGAGTGTACGTATATTGCAATATTTTGCTAAACATATTGTTGTTTCATATGATGGCCTGTATGCGCTCCTACGGTTCCGGCGCGACACGGCTGAATTGGTTTTGTAGTTGCGTTCTGCAGATCGGAGTGACACTACTGTATGGTCTTCCTTAATTTCTTTAAGAATAGTATAATGCCGTATGCATTCTTTCCTGGTTTTCTATTTATTTCTATATACTGTAATTTACAGTTACGATATGTCCGATTTTATCAAAATTATCAATTTTTAGTTTATATGACTGTATTTCCTAGTAAAAGTGTCATTGGAATCAGTTGAGTGTTCGATAACGACGTTATTTTGTTGACCTTATTGTTATGTTATATAATGGTCTGTAGACGAAGATACATTGCTAAAGCTACACGACTGTCGAATCATGTAACAGCGAATGTCTGTCGGAGCGGCGTTATTGGATGGACTTTGTTAACTTCTTTACCATTGATTTTGCACCGTACGCATTTTCCCCCGTTTTCATTTTATTTATAGAAACTGTAATGTACTTTTATGATGTTTTCCATGCTTTTCATAATTATTAATTTTTATCTTAAAAGATTGTATATCTTAGTGAAAGTGCCTTTACAAATAGATGAGTGTACGTTTATGACATTATTTTGTTAAACTTACTGTTCTTTTATTCGAGGGACTGTCTACGTACTTACGCTTTCGATATTACACGGCTGGAGTTATCTTGTAGTTGCGCTCAGCAGATCGGAGCGACACTACTGGATGGTCCTCGTTAATTTCATAACCAGGGCTTTGTGCCGTATGCATTTTAACCCAGCCATCCATTTATTAACACATGCTGTAATTTACTATTCTGATGTTTTCAATTCTCTTCGAAACGTTCAGTTTTTATTTCAAAAAATTATATTTCTTTGTAAAAGTGTCCCTGGAATTAGTTGAGTGTTCGTTTATGACAATATTTTGTTCAACATATTGTCATTTCATACGACTATCTGCATACGTAACTACGCCACCGGAGCTACATGAATATAGTGATCTTGCAGTTGCGTACGGTAGATCGGAGCGGCTCTACTGGATGACGTTCTCAATTTTCTTTAACCCCGATTTTGTACCGTATGCATTTTTCCCTCTTTTCAATTTATTTATTCCTACTTCGATTTAATGTTATAATATTTTCGATTTCTTTTTACAAAATTTCAAATCTTTGACTTCAAAAGTTGTATATCCATGACAAAGTGTCATTTGAATTAGTAGTGTTTTCTTATGTACAACATTTGGTTAAGCTTGTTATTATCATATATGATTGCCTATACTCGTATTCCAATCTTTCGAATCGATAGCAAGTGATAATTTTCTCGAACGGTTTGATGCCCGACGTCAATACTCGTGCCACCAATCATGAGAATACTGTTTAGCAGATTTACAACCGGAATACCTGGTTTGACTCTTGAAATCACAGGATAGGCGAAGCAATTGCCTTTGCTGTGCGACTCCCCAAAAAGGTGATAACGTTCACGAACGGTTTGAATCTCTATCATCTTATTCATTTATGTAGGTAAAGTGCCCCTATGCTAATATGTCAACTAATTTGTTTGCGCGAACACTAATCTAGACACGCGGTACTGGGAGTTATGTTTTCCGAAGGTATGTTCCTCGGTAAAAGTTATGACTGTATACCAAGTGGTACTCTGCGCCAATGGTTTGACCCCCTACGTTATTATTCATGCGGTTAATTAAGGTGTCTACTGCTAACACTGTACAGAGGATTGACTCCCGGAATACATGGTTCGACTCTCAGAATAATATAATTGCTGCAGCTATTGATTTAGCCGATCGACTGTCAAAAAAGGTGGTAACCTTCTCGAACGGTATGTCCATGATTTTGCTAATCATGCATGATATTAAGGAAACCGTCTGCTGAAAGGTCTAATAATTTGTTTTCATTATCACTGGCTCTATCACTAGGCCACTCCTTACAACGCGTTGGCTTCTCGGAGGGCAAGGTCTTCGGAAACATGTTTGACACCCCAGCAAGTAATGACGTTCTCGACGGGGCTTGACTCTCAACGTCAATATTCGAGCTGTGAATTAGGGTTTCCATTAATAATTCTACGCAGTGGATTAATTCTCGGAAGGCCTGGTCCGACCCTTGGAGTCAGAGAATAAGTGAAGCTATTGACTTAGCTGTTCGATGCTCAAAGAAGATGGTAACTTTCCCGAATGATTTGACTCTCGATCTTCCTATTCATACATGAAATTAAAGTGTCCTCCTGCTGAAATATATACTAATTTGTTATAGCGAACAATAAGCTAGGCCATCCACATAGCGGGTTATGTTATCAGACGGTAAGGCATTGGATGAAATGATCGACTCCATGGCAAGTGATTACGTTCTAGAAGGATTTGACCTTCGACATCTATATTCGTACCGAGAATTAAGGTGTATGTTGCCAATGCTATACAGTGTATTTACTCCCGGAATATCTGGTCCGACACTCGGAATAATATAACAGCTCAAGCTATTGACTTAGCCGTTCGACCCTACAAAAAGGTGGTAGCGGTCTCGAATGGTTTGCCTCCCAATTATATTATTCATATTTGAAAATAAGGTGTCCGTCTGCTAATATGTCTACTAATTTGTTTCCGTTAACGCAAAGCAAGACACTCGTTACAGCGGGTTAGGCTCTTCTAAGGTTAGGTATTCGGCAAGGGAATGACTCTTTATTAATTGGTAATGCTCTTCAGCGGATTCACTCTCTACTTTAAAATGCATACCGTGAATTTGGTGTTAGTTGCCCATGCTGCACAGCGGATTTACTCCCGATATACCTGGTTTGACTCTCGGAATCAACGGGATAGGTGAAGCTATTGAATTACCCGTTCGAATATGAAAATCGGTGGTAACGTACTCGCACGTTTCGACTTTCGATCTTCTTACTCATACATTATACTAAGACGCAACTTACTGTTTTCATATTTTCAATATTGTTCAAAATTTCCAACTTTAATTTCAAAAATTGCATTTTGTAGTGAAGACGTCTACTCAATTAGTTGTGTATACGTTTAGGACAATACTATGCTAAGCTTGTAATTATTTTATATGATTGTTTGTAGACGTACTCATACAGCCGGAGCCACACGACTGGCGATGTCTTACAGTTGCCTACTGCAGATCGTAGCGTCACTACTAGACGGCCATTGTTAATTTTATTAACCTTAATATAGGCCGGGAGAATATACAAACGCAAAGCATGCGATACAAAATCATGGATAACCAAACTAGCGAAGACCATTCAGTACTGCAGCTCAGATTTGCCGTACGCAATTACAAGATGTCACCTGTGGATTCG
The DNA here is from genome assembly GCF_051020765.1 of Lasioglossum baleicum. Taxonomy (NCBI): domain Eukaryota; kingdom Metazoa; phylum Arthropoda; class Insecta; order Hymenoptera; family Halictidae; genus Lasioglossum; species Lasioglossum baleicum. The sequence continues at coordinate 221,265 of NW_027469154.1, read as the reverse complement.
CAGCGCTGCGTAGGTACGTATAGAGAGAATCATACAAATCGACAATAAGTTTAACATAGTATTGTGATAAACATACACTCAACTAACATAAATGACAATTTTGCAAAGAAATACAATTTTTTGCAACACAAATTGGAAATTTTGAGAAAACTCGCAAATATCATAACAGTAAATTGCAGTATGCGAAACGAATAGAAATCTGGGAAAAATAGCATACGGTACGACATCCAGATTAAGGAAATCAAGGAAAATCGTTCAGTAGTGTCGTTTCGATGTATCATATGCAACTACAGGTCCACTCCGGTCGTGTTGCACCAGTACGGTGAAGAACCGAATCGCGACAATCCGATATACCGTAACCAACTAAAATTCTGCTCCCATCGTGTCGTTCCGGGAGCGTATGCGCGTTTAGACACAATCATGTATTGTATCAACAAGCTTTTCATGGTATGTTCTTAAACGTAGGTTGAACTAGTTCCATCGGCGCTCTTAATAAAGAATAGAATTTATAAAATTAGTAAATAAAAATTCAGAAAAGATCAAAGGAATCACAGCAATGAATGACAATATGTAGAAATAAAGAGGAACCTGGGAGGACATGCTTATGGTACAAATTCAAGATTAATGAAATTAACGTAAACCACCCAATAGCGTTGCTCCAATGTACCATTCGCAACTACAAGTCTACTCCAGTCCTGTAGATCCGGCAACGTAGGTACATATACAGACAATCATATAAAATAACACTAAGTTTGTCATACTATTATCACAAGCGTACAATCGACTAATTGACAAGACACTTTCTTCAAAGAAATACAATTTTTTAATACTAAAAATTGATAATCATGCATGAAATGGAAAATACTTTAACAGTAAATTACAGTATGCGCAAATAAATGGAAGACTGGGAAAAAATGCATACGGTACAAAGTCAAGTTTAAAGATAATATCGAAGATCGTCCACCAGTGAGGCTCTGATGTGCCGTACACAAATACAAGACATCGCCAGTCCTGTTGCCCTGGCAGCCTAGGCATATGTACAGACAATATAATAATACAACAAAGAATTCAACAAAATATTGTAATAAACGAACACTTAAATAATTCGAATGGCACTTTTACTGAGAAATAAAATTGTTTGAACTGAAAGTTAAAAATTTAAAAAAAATTGGAAATATTACAACAGTAAGTTTGAGTAAGTGTAAATAAAGTGACAATTGTGAAAGAATGCTTACGGTACTATATTGAGGTTCATGAAATTAACAAAGACCATGCAGTCGAGTGGGTCCGACCTACCGAACGCAACTACATGACCACTCCATTCTTGTCGCTCCATGAGCGTAGGTGCCAATACATATAATCACACAATACAGCAACAAATTCAACAAAATATTGTCATAAACGTAGTCTAACTAATGCAAAAGACACTTTTATTAAGAAATAAAACTCCCTTAACTAAAAATTGGGAATTTTGAAAAAATCGAAAACAGCATAACAGTGAGTTACAGTATGTATATATAAATGGAGAACTCAAAAAGAATGCTTACGGTACAACATCAAGCGAAGAGAAATTAACCATGACCATACTGTAATTAAACTCCGACCTGCTGTACGCAACTATAAGACCACTCGAGTCGGGTAGTTCCGAAAGCGCATGTTCCTGTACAGACAATCACATAATACAACAATAAATTCAACAAAATATGGTCAAAAACGTACACTTAAATACTTCCAGCAAACCATTTCCTCAAAAAATACAATGCTTGAAGTTAAAAGTTGGGAATATTGAAAGAAATTGAAAATATTATAACAGTACACTACTGTATGTAGGAATAAATAGAACACTGCGACAGTATGCATACGTTATAAAATCAAGTTTAAAGACAATATCAAAGACTATCCAGTAGTGCTGCTCCGTTCTGCAGTATGCAAATACAAGACCTCGCCAGTCGTGTTGCTGCGGCAGCGTAGGTATGTATTGAGACAGTCATGTAAGGTAACAATAAGCATAACAAAATATTGTCATAAACGTACACTCAAAAAATCCCAAACTCACTTTTACTAAGGAATACCATTTCTTTAAGTATAAATTGCCTATTTCGAAAATAATCGGAAATTTCATAACAGTAAATTACAGAACATATAAATAAATTGAAAAAGTGGATAAAAATGGATGCGGTTCAAAATAGTGGTAATAGAAATTAACGAATACTATTCAGTAGGCCGCACCGTTTGGCGTATGCAACTACAATGCCTCGCCAATAGTGTCGCCCCAATAGTGTAGGTACATTTGGTGACATTCATATGGAATAACAATAAAATAGACAGTAGAATAATGTCATAAACGTGCACTCATATAATTCCAGAGGCACCTTTATGGAGAAAGACAATTTTTAAAAACTAAAAATTAAAAATTTCGAAACAAATTCAGTATATCGTAACTGAAAATTACAGTATGTAATAATAAAGAGAAAACAGAGAAAGCATGCAAACGGTACAATATCAAGGTCAAAGGAATTGACAAGGACCTAACGGCACTGTCGCTCCGATCTAGTGAATGCAACTACAAAACCACTCCAGCCGTGTCGCACCGGACGCGTTGGCACGCATATAGACAACCATATAAAGTAACGACAACTTTGACAGAATATTGTCATATACGTACACTCAACTATGTCCAGAGACAGGTTTACTATGAATTACAAATCTCAAACCAAAAATTTATAATTTTGAAATATCGAGCATACCATAACAGTAAATTACAGCATATGAAATTTAATATATGACTATGAAAGAATTAATTTTGTACAATATTAAGGTCAAAAATATATACAAAGACATACAATAGTGTCGCACCGATCAAATGATCGCTACTACAAGACCACAGCAGCCGTGCCGCTCCGGATGCGCAGATACGTGTAGAGACAATCCAATAAAATACCCAAGAACTTAACAAAATATTATCATAAAGGTACACACAACTAATTCCAAAGACACTTTTACTAAAAATACAATTCTTTACACTAAGAATACGAATTTCAGCAAAAAAAATCGAAAATATCATTCCTGTAAATTACAGCATGATAAAATAAAAAGAAAGCTGCGTAAGAATACATACGCTGCAATATTAACGATAGAGAAAGTACCTGAGACCATCCAATACAATACGATTTGTCGCACAAAACTACAAGACTTCGCCAGTCGTGTCTCTCTGGCGGCGTAAGTTCGTATACAGTCAATCATATAAAATAACAAAATGCTTATCAAAATATTATCACAATCGTACACTTAACAAACTGCAATGGCGCGTTTACTAAGAAATACAGTTTTATAAACCAAGAATTGGTAACTTCGAAAAAAAATTGCAGATATAATGACACTAAATTACAGTATGTGGAAATAAATATAAAGCTGCTAAAGAATGCTTACGTATCAATGTTATGGGTAAAGGAATTGCCTAAGACCATACAGTAGTGCCGCTTCGATCTACTGTACACAAGTACAAGACCTCGCCAGTTGTGTCGAACAAATAGCGTAGGTACGTATACAGACAATCACACAAAATAATGTCATACGCGTACACTGAACTAATTCCAAGATCTCTTTTCCTAAGAAGTACAATTTTTTAAAATTAAAATTGAAAATTTAGAATATAATCGAAAATACCACATCTGTAAATAACAGTATGTAGAAATAAATGAAAAACTGCGAAAAAATTCATACGGTACAATATAAGGGTTAAAGAAATTAACGGCGTCCATCCAGTATTGCCGCACCGATCTGCCGTACATAACTACATGACCATGCCATGCGTCTCGCTTCAGCAGCGTAGGTGCGCGTACAGGCAATCATATAATACAATAACAAATTAAAAAAAAATGTTGTCAAAAACGTACAATCGACTAATTCGAAAGACACATTCGCTATGAAATACAGTTCCTGGAGTTAAAAATTGGAAACTTTGATGAAAACCGAAAATGACATAACAGTAAATTGCAGTATGTAGAAATAAAAAGAAAACTGCGGAAGAATGAGTACGATACAATGTTATGGTTATAGAAATTGATAAATACCACCCATTATGCGGCTCCGATCTGCCTAACGCAACTGCAAAACCACTCCAGATGTATCGCTCCGGAAGCGTAGGTACGAATACGGAGAATCATATAATATAACAATATGTTGAACAAAATATTGTCATTAACATAAGCTCAACTAATTCCAAGGACAATTTTATTTGAACATACAATTTTTTAATTTAAATATTGATAATTTTGAAAAAATAATCGAAAATATCATACCAGTAAATGACAGATTAGAGAAATAAATAGAAACCTGCTACATAGTGCATACGGTACAATATCATGGTTAAAGATATTTACGAGGATCATAAAGTAGTGTCGCGCCAATCTATCGACCGTAAATGCAGCACGGCATCTGTCGTGTCGCTCCGTGAGCGTAGGTACACATGGAGACAATCATATAAAACAACAATGAATTTCGCAATATTGTGTCATAAACGTACACTCAAATGATTCCACTTGTACTTTTCATATAACATTCATTTTTGGAATTATAAATTGATATTCAGGAAAATAACCAGAATGCCATAACCGTAAATTGCAGTACCTGTAAATAAATGGAACAGTGGGGAAAATTGCATACGGTACTATGTTGACGTTAAAGAAATTAATAAAGACCATAGAGCAGAGTCGCTCCGATCTGCCGTAAGCAACTGGAAGATCTGGACAGTCGCGTTGCTCCGGCAGCGCGGGAACATATGCGGGCAGACATATAAAATAACAATAAGTTTAACAAAATAACGTAATAAACACACACATAGATAATTCCAATGGCACTTATCATGTGAGATACTCTTTTGAACGAAAAAATTTGAAATTTTGAACAAATAAACACAGTGTCATAATAGTAAATTACGCTACGTATAAATAGATTGAAGACTGCGAAAGTATGCCTACAATACTATATCAGGGATAAAGAAATTAACGAAGACCACTCAGTAGAGCGGACTCCGATCTGCTATACGCAACTAGAAGCAGTAGGCAGTCGTGCTGTTCTGGCAGCTTATATACGTATACAGGCAATCATATAAAATAAGAATTATGTTATCAAAATAATGTCATAAATGTACAATCAACGAATTCCAAGGACACTAATCCTAGGATGCAATTCTTGAAATTATAAATTGGAAATTTTGAAACAAAATCGTAAATGTCATAACATTAACACGTTGACGCCGGCGCGGATATTCGGTGACTGTTCCGTGCGACGCGCGTCAACTAGCGGTCCGTTCCACGTGGCGGTGCGGCACCAAATTATACTGTTCAATGCTTGCGCCCTAATGCCCTCTAGCACAATAGGAGAAAATTAACTTCCACCTTGACTCCTCGACGTTTCGAAGACTTTCTTTTGCCGCTTTAATGGAAGCTTTATACTCTCTCCACGATTTTCAATGATGCGTTTAGAACAACTATGGAGATGTCCAAACAGGGGAAATCGACCCTTATTCGAGTTTTGGGACCAAGGGCGTTCCATTGACCTTTGTATGGTACATTTCCAGGAGGAAGAGTCCTACCACGCGAGGGCGTGGTGGTGAGAACCCTCTCCCACACGGTGAAGGGCCTATACTTCAGGCACGTAATATATATAAATTACATGCCACCCAAGCGCGGTGACCGGAGAATTTTGCACTTTTGAGGACACTCGATATTTAGGACCCGGCGTTAGGGAACGTCCACGAGTGTAGAGCACGTGGCCCTCCCACTGACCCATTGTCAGCCAAGTTATCGGTGCCGGAGCCTAATTTCGGTCAAGTAGGGTTTTAGCTTCTCGTGTTTCGGACCACGAGAAGTTTAGAACAGAAGTAATAGGACCCTTTCAAGCGCAAGAATTCTCTAGAAACACTGCGACCGATTGTCGTACACGACGAAAATAGATCTAGGACATAATATGAGTTTTATGGGAAAATTATGTTGTGTGCGAGCGGCAATTTCGTCGAATCCCCGACTGACGATTTTATGGCGCCCTGGCAACTTGTAACATGCAAGGGGTCTCTGGGGTTCCGCACTAGAGATTTGTTTTCAGGATCGCGAAAGAAGGATATATTGCCGGGATAAGTAGACGAGCACCATTGTGCGATTTTCCAGAAAAATTCCCTTTCCCTTGGCCGATCGCGGGCCTAGGGGTCAGCTTGAGGTATGCGAACTTGGACCAGCCTCTGGGCCTTTGGCGGCCCTATTGGACCTTTAGGACCGCCAACACGAAATGAGGGAAATCAGTGATTTCTGAGGGAACGAACACTACCCAGCTGACACTGCTTATATAATGGGTGACCTAGTAACTGGGGATGATTATTGAGAGTTTAGACAGCGACACGAGGTTTACGGAGAGTTTTGAGTTGACGGCAAGTGACGAAGAGTTTCGTTAGTGTGCGTTGTGTGTATTCTGGTTTGTGGGAAGTTTTTATGAGGCGCGAGGTCAGTAGAGTTCTGAAGGTTTGCCGAGTACACATTTCTTCCAGTAAGTATAAAGGTAGTAAAAAGTTTCTATCCTACTAAAGAGGCGTATAACATTTTTATTTCTCATTTCTGCCCATCTAAATATTAGACAAAATGGATATGGAATTCAGTAATTCGTCTGATGATTCTATATCAGGAGTCATACGAAAGGGACGAAGTAAAAGACTACTTTCATCATCATCATCGGTTACGGCAACAGATAGGAATACCACGGAAGATGAAGTGTCAGAGTCTGGTGTTGGGGATCAAGATGATGATGCGGAATGGCTGGAAATAGCAGAAAACATTGCTTCAGAGGAAGAGTATTCAGGAGAAGAAGAGATACTGACCAAGGAGACGGACTGCGACGATCCTGTTGCATTATATAAATTATTCTTCATGGAGGAGATATTGGTGATCATCGTTGAAGAGACGAATAGATACGCTGTTCAATGCATAGCGCATGCAGCATATGGCAGAAGACAACATCAACAAGCATGAGACCCCATTACAAAGTGTGAATTAAATACCTTTATTCATATCTTGCTTGTTATGGATGTAGTGCAGGTACCTGAAATTTGATTATATTGGACCAAAGAAGCGATGTATGCGAATGCGCGTATAATGACAGCAATGAAATGCGATCGATTCTCAGCTATATTGAAGTACTAGCACTTTTCTGGTCGTGCTACAGCTAGAACCGAGGATCGGTTACACAAAATCCGAAATGTAGTGGATAAAATACTTCGAGCGTTCCAAGATGCAGTAAAACGCAGAAAAATATAGTAATTGACGAAAGTGTGGTTCAGTGGAAAGGACGCCTTACCGTTCGTCACTATATACCAGGTAAGCGGCACAAGTACGGAATAAAACTGTACAAACTCTGCCGTCCGGACGGATTTACATATAATGTGCATATTTATTCGGAAAAAATGAAACGGGAATTCTAAAAGCACATTCTTATGATGTAGTCATGACATTGATACGATATTTATAATTCAAGGGCCGGATTTTATTTTCCGACAGCTTTTATACAAGTATTCCTTTAGTCGAAGAACTTCTCACCGAAAAACATATATTTGCGATACAGTCGAAATGAATAGAAAGTATCTACCGCCACAGGCAAAGCAGAAACAGAAACGGGGAGACATTATATCTCTGGAAAATCGAAGCGGCGTGAGATTTTTTAAAGTGGACAGACAATAGACCCCTCTGTATGTTAACCACTACAGGATCTCACAGTTGCGCCACTTTTCGTGGCAAAGATGATAAATTAAAATCAGACACCGTTGCTTCCTACAATAGTGCGAAGAAGGGAATTGATATATCAGATCAAATGTGTTCTTACTGTAAATGTTTATGGAAAACGGTAAAATGGTATAGAAAAGTTGTCATGGAGCTAATATACGGGACATGTTTAGTAAATGCATGGTACATCCAAAAACAGTGGGGAACCGAGCGTTACCAAATATATAATTTAGAGAGAAAATTATTGATTATGTATTGAAGAGTATTGAGAATCCCTCCAGTGAAGAGCTAATAGGAAGTAAACGGAAAAAACATTCATTAAGTTCACACCAAGAACCCGCGCGGAAGATGTGTAAAAGATGTAATGAGTGCTACAAACGCTTAACAAAATTAACATGTACACATTACGCCACAAACAAACCAAAATCAGTAATGACTTTTTGTTGCAGTTGTTCGGATAAGCCGGGACATTGTTTAAAATGATTTAAAAAATTGCATCGGTAACATTAGTCGTTATATTTTGTTATATTTAATGTATTAATTAAACTATAAGTTATGTATTTTGTGTTAAATGTTTGATTACCTGGTAGAAATGTTAATGTATAGTGTGTAATGCCGCCCCGCGGAACAATCTAGCATGGACCACCGGTGGTTCATGCCGCCGCAGGGAACAGACAAGCATCGGCCACCGGTGAGACAGACCAGAGTCAACTTCTTAAATTACAGTATGTATAAATATACGGTCGACTGGGATGAAATGCATACGGTACTATATCAAGGTTGGAGAAATTAACGAAGATAATACAGTAGTGTAGATCCGATATGCCAAATGCATCTGCAAGACCACACCACCAGTTTCGCTCCGGGCAACGTAGGCACGAATACAGACAATCATATGAAAAACAATATGTTAGACAAAATATTGTCATTAACAAAAGCTCAACCAATCCCAAAGACACTTTTACAACGCAATACACTTCTTTAAACAAAGAATTGTAGATTTTGGTATATTAGGAAATATCATAAAAATAAATTACGGTATGCATAAATAAATGCATGACAGGCAAAAAATGCGTAGGGTACAATATCAAGGTTAAAGTAATTAACGAAGTCCTTCAAGTAGTGTCGCACCGGTCTACCGAACCCAACTGCAAGACACCAGTCGTGTCCCTTCTACAGCGTAGATACGCATACAGACAATCATATAAAAAAACAAAGAATTTAACATAATATTGTCATAAACGTACACTGAGCTAATACCGTAGGCACTTCTATTATGGTACACAATTGCTTAAACTGAAAATTGATTATTATATAAAAAATCGATAATATCATAAGAGTCAATTACGGTATGTTTAAATAAATGGAAAGCTCGGAAAAACTGCATACGGAACAAAATCAAGGTTAATGCAATTAACGAAGACCATACAGAAGTACCTCTCCGTTTGCCGTAGGCATCTACAATACCACTCCAGCCGTGTTGCTCCGGATGCGTATTTGTACATACATGCAATTTTATAAAAAACAATAAGTTTAACAAAATAATGTCATGTTCGTGCATTCAACTAATTCCACAGCCACCTACACTTAGGAATACAATTTTTTTTAAGCAACGAACTTAAAATTTAAAAACGAATAGAAATCATCATAACAGTAAATTCCGGTATGTCGAAATAAATAGAATACTGCGAATGAATTCTTAGGGTACAATATTAAATGTAAAGAAACTAACAATGTCCATAGAATGTTGTCGCTACCCTCAACGGGATGCAACGGAAGGACCACTCCATCCGTGACTCTCCGGATGCATACGTACGTATACAGACCATCGTATAAAAAAATAATAAGATTGACAAAATATTGGCATAACCGTACTAACCGTACATAACCGTATTAACCGTATAATATCAAAGACACTGTTACTATGCAATACAATCTTTTAAACTAAAAATTGAAAATTTTGAGAAACATTGAAAATATCACATCTGTTAATTACAGTAAGTTAAAATACAATGAATACTGCAGAAGAATCTATAAAGTATAATATCCAAGTTACAGAAATTAACGAAGAATATACCGAAGCATCGCTCCGACCTACCGATCGCAACAAAGGGGCCATTCCAGCCGTGTTGCACTGGAAGCGTAGGTACGTATACAGACAATCATATGAAGTAGCAATAAGTTTATCAAAATATGGTTATAAATGTACACTCAACTAATTCCAAAGAAGTTTAGCTACGAAGTGAAAATTTTAAAATTAAAAATAGGACACTTTGCAATAAATCGAAAATGTCATAAGAATAAATTACAGTATCCAGAAATACGTAGAAAAATGCGAGAAATGCATAGGCTACACTGCCAAATTTAATGAAATTAATCAGTATTATCGCTCCGATTTACTGTATGCAATTGTATCACCACCCTAGTCGTTTCACCCCGGCAGCCTAAAAACGTATAGAGACTATCAGATAAAATATCAATGAATTTATCAAGATATCGTCATAAACGTACACGCAACTAACTAGAAAGACGCTTTTACTAAAAAATATAATATTTAAAGTTATAAATTTGAAATTTCGAAAATAACTCGAAAGTACCGTAACAATAAGTAACAGTATGTAGAAACAAATAGAAAATAAAACGAAAATGCATACGTTAAAATGTCAAGGGTAATAAAATTAATGAAACCATTCCTGTAATGTCGCTCCGAGGTACCTTACGCAGCTACAAGTCCATTTCCGTCGTGTCGCCCCGTTGCGACAATGCGCATACATTGACGGATGTAGTCGAGTCGCACCGAGATACCGTACGCAACAACAAGTCCACTCCAGCCGCGTCGCTGCTGAGGAGTATGTGCTTATAAAGAAGATAAGTATAAAATTACAGTAAGTTTAACATAATATTGTCATAAACGTAAGCTCAACTTTGACTAGGTAATACAATTTTTCAAATTAAAAATCGGAAATTTCGAAAACAAATCGAAATTGTCATAGCATTCCATTGCAGTTTGTATAAATAAATGGTGGACTGTGAAAAAATACATAAGGTACAAAATAAAGGTTATACATGTTTTCAAAGGCCATCCAGTAATGCCGTTCTGATCTACCGAAAGCAACTACAAGACCACTGCAGATGTGCGGCTGATGGCAGCGTAGGTACGTACACGTACAATGATACAAAATAACAATAAGTTCAACAAAATAATGTCATAATCATACACTCAACTAAATCCGAAGTCACGTTTACTAGGGAATACAGTTATATAAGATAAAAATTGATAATTTCGAAAAAAAAATCGGAAATATCAATACAGTAAATTACAGTATGAATATTCAAGTGGGCGACTGGGAAAAATGCATACGATACATTATCAAGGTTATAGAAATTAGCGGAGTTCATACAGTAGAGTCTCTCCGATGTAGCGAACGCATCTGCAAGTCCACACCAGACGCGATGTTCCGACAGCGTAGGTACGTATACAGACAATCACATAAAGGAACTATAAGTTTACCATGATACTGTCATAAACCATTCCTGCACATATTCCAAAGACACCTTTACAAGAAACAGAATTTTACAAGCTATAAATTGCGAACTTCGAAAAGCATTGAAAAGATCATAACAGCAAATTGCTGTATGTAGAAGCGAATAGATAACTGCGAAAGAATGCATACGGTGCAATATAATGATTAAAGAAATTATCCAAGATCATCCAGTATGTCCGTCCGATCTGCCGTACGCTACTACTAGACTTCGCCAGTTGTGTCTCTCCGGCCGCGTAGATACGTATACAGACAATCATATAAAATAAGAATGTGTTTAACAAAATAGTGTCATAAGTGTACACTCATTTAATTCCAAAAACAATTTTACTAAGGAATACAGTCCTATAAACAAAAAATTGATGATTATCTAAAGAATGGTAAATATCATAACAGTAAATTACAATATTTACAAGTAAATGGAAGACAGGAAAAAATGCGTGAGATAAAATGACATAGTTAGAGAAATTAACGGAAATCATACAGTAGAGTCTTTCAGATCTGCCGTACGCTACTACGCCCAGTCGTGTCGAACTGGAAGCGTAGGTTTGTATTCTGACAATCATATATTAAAACAGAAAATTAAACATAATATTGACATAAACGTAGGCTTATCTAATAGAAATGACACTTTTACTATGAAGTACAAATTTATTAATTAAAAACTGGAAATTATGAAAAAATCAAGAATAGCATAACCGCAATATACAGTATGTATAAATAAATGGAAGACTGGGAAGTGATCCATGCGGTTCAGTATTATGATTAAGGAAGTTACCGAAGACCATATAGTTGGTAGGGTCGCTCCGATGTACCGAACGCAACTGCAACACTGCTCCAACCGTTGTTACGTATACAGACAATCGTATAAAATATCGATATGTTTACCATAATGCTGCTGTCACGGCGAAATATGTGGCAAGTATTGAAATAAAATGTAAACCAATTTTGTCACGGGGAAATACCTACCAAGTATTGATGTAAAATATAAACGGGCGGGTCTTCAACTTTGGTGGAAGAGCCCCCTTCTAGAAGAAACTAGGTTTCGTATAATAATACTTATTCTGTAAAGTAAGTTTAATACAGATATTGAGTAGTTTTAACCATATAACGTGGGTTTTCAGGATAGGTATACAAACGTAGAAAAGTTCCCTTTCAGGTATAATATAGAAATGCATTATTCGTTTGTGCTCGGTTTTTATACCATAACTTTCTGATTGAGTAAGCGGTTTCTAGTCATCTGTTGTCTGGCTTTGGCTGGTTTTGCTACGGTTGCTGTCTGGGTGATGCGTCCGGTGATGCGTTGGCTAGATTTTGGCTGCCGTCACACTGTTATAAATGTACACTCAACCAATTCAAAGGGCACGCTGAGTAAGATATTCTATATACTAAATTCTCTATACTAAAAATAGAAAACTTTTGAAAAATCGATATTACCATAACCGTATATTGCAGTATGTAGAAATAAATAGAAGATTGCGACAGATTGTATATGGTACACAATCAAGGTTATGGAATTTACGGAAACCATGCAGCAGTGACGCTGCCAAATACCGAACGCAACCATAGGACGACTTAAGCCCTCTCGCTCCAACAGCGTAGGATCTGCATAATTATCATATGCAGTCAATTATATAAAATTACAACAAGCTTTACGAATTATTGTCATACACGTAATCTCACCTGATTCAGAAGCACTTCTATCAAGAAATACAATTTTTGAATTTAAAAGTTGAAAATTTTGATGGGAATCGAAAATGTCATAACAGTAAATTGCAGTACGCAGACATAGATACAAGAATGAGGTAGAATGCATACGGTCCAAAATTAAGGTTAAAGAAATTAACGAAGGTCATCCTGTGTGCCGCTCCGATGCGCCGTACGCAACTACAGGACCATCCCAGCTGTATCGCTCCAGAAGCGTAAGTACGTATACAGATAATCATATGAAATGACAACGACTATAGCATAATATTGTCATAAACGTAGGCATAACTAACTAAAAAGATACTTTTAATATGATACATACTTTCTAACAATAGAAACTGGAATTATCATGAAAATCGAAAATAGCACAAAAGTTAGTTTCAGTTAAGTGGAAATAAAGAGAAAATTGCAAAAGAATGTATACGGCACAACATTAAGGATAAGGAAATTAGCAAAGAGCATGCAGCAGTGTCGCACAGACCTTAGAACGCTACTACAAGACGATTCCACGGAAGCGCCGGTACGTATAGAGAAAATCTTATAAAATAACAAGGAACATAACGAAATATTGTCATAAACATACTTTCCACTAATTCCAAAGTCACGTTTCCTAAGATCTACAATTTCTGAAATTAGAAATTAGTAATTGCGAAAACAATCGAAAATATCATAACATTACATGAGAGTATTTATAAATAAATGGGAAACTGGGAAAGAATGCATACCGGTCAATATTATACTTAATGAAAATAACGAAGACCATGCAGTATGTTGCTCCGATCTGCCGAACGCAACTACAAGACCTCGCCAGTCGTGTCCCTCCGGCTGCGAAGGAGCGTATACAGACAATCGTCTAAGATAACAACAAGCTAAACAAAATATTGTCATAAACCTGATCTCAACTAATTCAATAGAATCATTTACCATGAAATCAATTTTGTTAAAATAAAAATTGTGAATTTTGCATTAAATGGAAAATATCATAATCGTACATTACAATATGTATAAACAAATGCAAGACTAGGAAAAAGTTTATACCGTAAAACGTCAAGGATGGCAAAATTGTAGGACACTTCCAGTAGTGCCCCTCCGATCTGCAGTACGCAGCTTCAAGACAACGCCAGTGCTGTAGTTCTGGTAGCGTAGGTACGTATACATAAAATAGTATAAAATAACGACAAGATTGACAAAATATTGTCATAACCGCACACTCAACTATTTCCAAAGGCAGTTATACTAGGAAATAAAATTTCTTACATTAAAAATAGGATATTTTGAAAATATTCGAAATATCATAACAGCCAATTATAGTTTGTATATATAAATGGAAAGCTGGGATAAAATGCAATCGCTACATAATCAAGGTCAAAGAAATTAACAATGACCATCCAGTAGTACCGCTCCGTTTGCCATCTTCGACTACAAGACCTTGACAGTTGTGACGCTCCGAAAGCGCAGGTACGCCTAGAGACAATCATTCAAGACAATAACAAGCCCTCGCAAACTATTGTTATAAAACTACACACAACTGATTTCAAAGACATTTTTACTAGGAAATACAATTTCTGATGTTAATAATGGGAAACACTGATGAAAATCGAAAACATCATAACAGTAAATTGCAGTATGTATATATAAATGGAAAGCTGGGAAAGAATGCAATCAGTACAATATGAATGTTAATGAAAATTACTAAAACCATACTGTGGTGTCGCTCCGATCTTCCGAACACAACTGCAGGACCACTCCAGCCCTGTCGCTCCAGAAGCGCAGGTACGTATACAGTGAAGCATATAAAATAACATAGAAAGAAATATAATATTGTCATAAACGTACACATAACTAATTCCATAGACACTTTTACTCAGAAATACAATTTCAGAAAAGAAATATTCAGAATGTTGAACAGAAAATCGAAAATATCGTAACTGCCAATTACAGTATCTATAAATAAATGTAAAACTGCATAGAAATGCAGACGGTACAATATAGAGGTTAATGAAATTCACGGAGACCGTACAGTCATGTCGTTCTGATCTATCCCACGAAATGACAAGAAGAATCCAACCGTGTCGCTCCGGAAGCGGTGATACATAGACAAACAATCGTAAAGAATAACAGCAAGTTTAACGAAATAATGTCATAGCCGTACACTCAACTAATTCCAAAGACACATTTACTACGAAATACCATTTCTTTAAATAATAATTGAAAATTATGAAAAAAAATCGGAAATGTCATAACAATAAATTTCAGTATGTATAAAAAAATGGAATAATTGAAAAAAATTGCATACGCTATAAAATCACGGTTAAAGAATTTAACGAAGACGATCCAGTAGTGCCGCTCCGTTCTGCCGAACGATACTACATGACCTCTCCAGATATGTCACACCGACAGCGTAGATACGTATACAGACAACCATATAAAATAGGAATAAGTGTAACAAAATATTGTCATAAACGTACACCCAACTACATCCAAAGACACATTTACTACGAAATACTATTTCGTTAGTTAATAATTGAAAATTATGAAAAAAACCGAAAATATCATAACAGCAAACTACAGCTTGCAGAAATAAAAAGGACAATCGGGAAAATGCATACGGGTCAAAACCAAGGATAAAAAAGTTAACGAAGGCCATGCAGTAGAGTCGCTCCGAAGTACCGTACGTAACTACAAGTCCGCTCCGGACGGGTCGCACCTGTGCGCTGCTATGAATACGGCGAAGATAGTGTAAGAAATATAGTATATATCATAACAGTAAATTATGGTATGCTTAAACAAATGGAAGACTCGGAAAATGCATAGGGTACATAAACAGGTTTGAGGAAATTAACGACGTCAATACAGTACGGTCGCTCCAACCTGCCGAACGCAACAAGACCACTCCAGGCGTGCCGCTCCTGCAGCGTAGGTACGTATATAGACAACTATATAGAATACCATCAAGTCCAACATTATATTGTCGTAAACGTACACCCTACTAATTCGAAGGCGTTTTCCCTTAAAGATACATTTTTAAAACTAAAAATTGGAAATTTTGAAAAAAATCGAAAGTATCATAACAGTGAATTGCAATATTACTCAATAGAGGGAAAACAGCGAAAGGATACAAACAGAACAATCTTATAGTTAAAGAAATGAATGAAGACCCTCCATTAGTGGCGCTTCGATCTCCAGTACGCAACTACAAGACTTGGACAGTCGTATCGCTCCGATAGCGTACGTTCATCTACAGAGAATCATGTAACATAATATTGAATTTAACAAAATATTGTCATGAACGTACACTCAACTAATTCCAAAGACACTTTAACTAAGAAATGCTATCTTTTAATCTAAAAATTGGAAATTTTGAATAAAGTCGAAGATATCATAGCTGTACATTAGAGAATGTATAAATAAATGGGAGACTGGGAAAAATGCATGCGGGTCAATGTTAAGTATACAGAAATTAACAAAGATCATACAGTAGTGTCGCTCCGATCTACCGAACGCAGCTGCAAGAACACTCTAGCATCATCGCCCCGTAAGTGTAAGTACGTATAAAGGCAATCATATAAAATAACAATAGGATTAGCGAAATAATGCCATAAATGTATACTCAATTATTTCCAAAGACACTTTTACTAAGAATTACAATTCTTTAGACTAAGAATTGAAATTTTGATAAAAATCGAAATTATCATGAGAGTAAAATACAGTATGCGTAAATAAATGGAAAGCTGGGAAAAATGCATGCGGTTCAAAATCAGGGATAAATTAATTATCTAAGATCATCAAGTAGTGCCGCCTCGATCTACAGAAAGTAACTAGAAGACGACACCAGTCGTGTCGTGCATGGTAGCGTAGGTGAGTATAGCGACAATAGTTTAAAATGAAATTACGTTTAACAACATAATATCATAAAGGTACACTCACATAATGCCAAAACTACTTTTCCCGATAAATACAATTTTTATAACGAGATATTGAAAATTTTGGTAAAGAATGGAGAATATGAAAACAGTAAGTTACAGTATGTAGAGATAAATAGAAATCTACGAAAGAACCCAAACGCTACAAGTTATGGATTAAAAAAATTAACAACGACCATATAGCAGCGTCGCTTCTGTCAGGGTAACGCAACTACATCATAATTCCCGCCGTGTTGTATAGGAAGCGTAGGTTCGTATACAGACATCCGTATAAAACAACAATATGTTTATCAAAATATTGTCATTAACGTACTCTGAACTATTTCCAGATACACTTTTACTATGAAATATATTTTTTTAAATTATCAATTGGAGTTTTGGAAGAAATAGAAACATATCAAAACAGTAAATAAAGGCATGTTGAAATAAGCAGAAAACTACGAAGAAATTCAGACGGTACAATATCACGGTTAAAGGAATAAACTAAGATGATACAACAACAAGACCTACCTAGACGTGTTGCTCCGTCAGTTTACGTACACATACTGATGATCGGACAAAATAACCAAGAATGTATCAAAATATTGTCATAATCATACACTCTTCTAATTCAAAGGCAATATTTCAAAGGAGTACAATTTTTGAACAGAAAAATTGGAAATCTTGAAAAAAATCCAAAATATCATGACCGTAAATTACAGTATGTATTAGTGAATGGACAACTAGGAAAAACTGACTACGGTACAAAGTCAAGTTTAATTAAATTAACGAAGACCATCCAGATGTGAGGCTACGATCTACGGTACGCAACTACAAGACCACTCCAGCCGTGTCGATCCCGAAGCGAAGATGCATACAGGCAATCATGTAAAATAACAATAAGCTTAAGAAAATAACGTTGTGACGCGAGCCAAAATCCAGCCAACGCATCACCAGACGCATCACCCAGACAGCAACCGTAGCAAAATCAGCCAAAACCAGACAACACATGACTTGAAACGGCCTACTCAACCAGAAAATTGTAATTGAAAATCCGAGCACAAACGAATAAAGCAGATCTACATTATACCTCAATCAGAACGTTTCTGCATTCGTATACCTATCCTGAAAACTTACGTTAAGTATTCGAAACTATTCATTATCCGTATTACACTTATTTTTCGGAATAAGTATTAATATAAGATACCTGGTTTCTTCTAGAAAGGGGTCTCTTCCACAAAGGTTGAAGACCCGCCCGTTTATATTTCATTTTAATACTTGCCACCTATTTCCCCGTGACAAAATTGGTATATATTTTATCCTGCGAGGATAGGATATGTCACAGCAGCAAATCCACCTGAGGTGCAACGAAAAATCGTTCTCCACGGAGCAAGAAGAAAACCGAACCAAGGTCGCACCTTCAGGGAACATGCAGAGAACCGAGGCAAAAAAACTTTCAATCATGTCTAAAGATCAAATAACTGAAAGATCATTTGATAAAATACTCGCGACCAAAGAGACCGTGTTTAAACTACTGGGAAGAATGCATGAATCAGTAAGAGGCTTAGTGGCACGAGCAGAGGCCAACGCTATGCGAACTATATCTCACAACTCCGCGATATCAAACCTGAGAGAAGCAATAAAGAAGTTAGATGTAAAGTTCCAAGCTCAACAGCAGGAATTACTGGGAATCGCAAGCACTATGGAGATCATCGCGCGGGGCAGCATACTCCGGACTGAACCAAGTATCACTGACGACGAAACAACATCGACCGCCATAACTGGGTATGAAACAAGCGAACCATTCTCATCCGCCCTACCTACAGAACACCAACCAACGAGAAACACAGCGCACGAACCAGTAGTGATGCACCCGACCAAAGCTTAACGATGCGTGGAAAACTGTAACGGAGAGGACGATAACGGGACAGATGAGTTGAACAAAACAGTATGCTTCGCGAGAAACAGAACATTCGAACAACCAATGCTTCTACGGATGATTATAGTAGAAAAAATAGTCGGTCAAGTAAAGAAGGCCATCAGTTTCTGTCAGATAAATACCTACGAAGATTTATACGAAGCATTACGATCACAACTTTCGACACCAACTACCATAAGCGGAAGCCAGAGTAGGATGCAACAGACGTAGCAAGGACAGACCGAAAGCGTGCTGTCTTATGCAAATCGCTTTCGTCAGAGTCTAAGAAAACTGGAGTACGCCATTCAAGATACGCATTATAACCCGACTGCTATGAACATAGCATTGGAGGTGGAGACACATGAGGTTATGAGACACTTCATTTGCAACCTGCGTGTGGAAATAGCCCAGATAGTACTTCCTTTCAATCCCGGATCAATCAGTGAAGCCGAACCAGAAGGACGAAACACAGAAACATTGCTTAAAGAATCAAAACGAAACTAGAATGTACCTTGACTTCCATCATCATCAAGACCCATGATAGGACCAAACCTAGCATACAGGAGAAGTCCGTGACCCAAAGCATATAGCGTGAGTAATAAGCTAATAACTAACCCGATACATCGTGAACATTGCAAAAAATAGGATATCAGACGTCACAGTGTCACCTATTAAAGAACACAAATTTTCATGGAGACCGGACAGGAAAGATTCCGCCAAGAATAAATAACCTGTGATTAGAAAATTACACAACAATCCAAGCGAGCTACGATGCATTGAAACACGATTCCCGGGAACCCACCGACGAGGACGATTTCTCATTGACACCGAAGCAGGAGTCAATCTCATCAAAAGAGGATTGGTCAGAAACCCGATAACGTTGAAACACGATAAAATAATGCAATTTGGTTCCACGAAATACAAAATCTCTAGCTACACATCGGCAAAGGATAGACAGTTGACACACGAATTATGAATAGCAGTGGACAGCTTCCCATTGACAAATGACGGAATAATAGGTTTACCCTTTCTAGAAAAATATCAGTAAACAATCAGTAACAGGCAACTCCTTCTTAATAACGATGTCTTTGAGTTACTGACGACTCCGACCACCCAGAGAGTCCCCAGCAGACGATCAGTTACCCACGCAGTTATGCTCGACGATGAACCTGTTCGTGTTTGTTTCCTTAACATCTTATCGACCGCTGGACTATTAATCGGCTTTTCGATTGCCAGCGCTTATCGACCGCTAGCCTATTAATCGGCTGTTCGATTGCCATCGATTATCGACCGGTAGCCTATTAATCGGCGGTTAGCTATCGACGGTTTTCGTACAGTGGATAGTTGTTGGTCTTGACAAATAGAATAGTGACTAGTTGCAAAAGGAGTACACCCTAAAAACAATGAAGAGTATGTGCTTCAGAAGAGATACGATATCGAACATATTTCGCATGTAAATTTTGTAATATTCCGATACACAAGGGTGACTGTTTAGAGGGATAACACACTCTACAGAATTATTAAAGAATTGAATTACTATTAATTTGAATTTATTTTGTGAATGTTAGTTTATAAGCCCATTTATTATATAAGATAAAAGCAAATTAAAGTAAAAACATCAAAAATTACATTCCTTTGAAACAGAAGGTAAAAGCACAGCACAAGTAGCGAAAAATTAGCCGGTATTGGGCGTAATTGCGCGCGCCACTAAGCTGGTACTTAGTGAGTTGCAGCCTCAGCCACGGGCGGACTATAAAGTGTTAATAATGGTGAACATGACCTTCAAGTTGAGAATCACAGTCAAATAGAATCAGATAATCCCAAAATCACTAAAATATTGATCAAGGTTATACTCGATCACATAGAAGAAGGTATAAGAGAACCGATTAAGAAAATTATATGGTTTTGTCATATCATCTTTTCAACTGACAATGAACCTTCACCCTGTACGGCACTAACCGAACACAACATATTCGCAAAAGCAGACAGACCCGTCAATATTAGAGGATACAAAACTCCGAAATGCCACAAAAAAGAGATTCAAAGCCAAATTAGAGAAATGATGGGGAAAGGTATAATAGGAGATACAGATTCACCTCATAATGCACCAGTCTAGGTAGTACCCAGAAAATTGGATGCATCTGGCAAACAAAAATGGAGAATTGTTATTGATTATCGGAAGTTAAATGAAATCATCGATCAGGATGCATATATACATCCGCAAGCCGATGACATATTTGCCCACCTAAGAAATGCCATATTCTCCAGTGCGTTTGACCTCTCTTCAGGCTTCCATCAAACACCTATGAACACTAACTGCGAAAAGTACACTGCCTTCAGCACGGCGGACGGTCATTTTCACTACAAAAGAATGCCATTCGGTCTAAAGAATTTGCCAGACACATTCCAAAGAATGATGGACAACGCATTACGAGGACTGATTGACAAGTACTGTTTTGTATATTCAGACGATATAGTAATATTTGGAAACAATATAGAGGAACACAATCGCAACCTTGCAATAGTATTTAACAGACTGACGTAAGTTTAACTGAAGATACAGGCTGACAAATGTGAATTCCAGAAACCCGAACTCGAATACCTAGGACATACCATCACTAAAGACCGAATTAAACCATATCCCAAAATGAGAGAATCAGTGGGGAACATTCCTAATCCTACAAACATAACAAAAGTAAAATAATTTTTTGGACTAGTAAGATACTATCGTAAATTCACTAAATGCTTCGGCAAAATCTCGACACCCCTTACAATTTTATCCCAAAAGGAAACTCCCTTTCATTGGAAAGAAGAACAACAATCAGTATTTGACACTTTGGGAAATAAACTATGCGAGAAGCCTATGCTGCAATACCCGGGTTTTAACAAGACATTTGTACTGACTACGGATGCCACCAACGAAGGGTTAGGAACTGTGCTCTCTCAGGACGGACATCCATGCAGTTTCATCTCATGTACCCTGAATTCCGCAGAAAGAAATTATACTACCACGGAAAAAGAGCTACAGGATATAGTTTGGGCGATCAGAAGGTTACATCAATACTAATTCGGAAGGCACTTCATAATACAAACGGGTCATCAGGCATTGAAGTGGTTACATAGTACCAAGGATTCTTAATCGAAACTAATGACATGGAGATTGAGGCTAGAAGAATATGACTATGAGATCGAATATTCGAAAAGAAAAGATAACGTAGTAGTAGACGGATTATCACGATTATTCCCAGCGCGAGTAGTGAAAGATGAAAAGGTAAACATCGAAATGCCAATAATAAACCCATATGAAATAGAGGATTCCCTACCAGACGAACAAGGAAGTCCATTAACCATGACGAACATAGATGATGAAGATGAGCAGCTCGAAGCGTATGAAGATTGGATAACACCACCAAGCAAGAGTACCCCAATCAAACTGGAAGATAGCAAACCACATTGGACCCAAGTATCTTACGACCACCTAGGACCATCTAACGAAAATATTGGTTACTCAAATTACATGCACTCGTGGGTCTGCATCAAAGCCAGTGGAACATGAAATTCGGCAGTCGATACGTCAGGGGACTGGAGTTGATCAATACGCAACTAATATTTAGATTCCTAATGAAAGATTATGAAGGTAAGAATCTATCATTTGCAACAGAACGTATAAAGGAACTTAATCAAGAAGAAATCATGCAAATCCTAAAGGAATCCGTCGACCTATAAGAATATATAGGAGGAAACCTCACGATTGAACTAATCAAAAGCAAATATTATTGGAAAATCTTAGAAAAAGATGTAACGGAATACAAAGCTTCACAAGATAGTAATATCAAACTTAAAAGTATATACAAGAAAGGAGACTTAGTACTATTGCATATTCAAGGTAAAGCTAATAAACTGGATCAGGAATGGTTAGGACCGTACGAGATATTTGAAGTTAAATCCCCTAATTATGTTATATTTATATATGATAAACTAGTTACAGTACACGGGCATAGAATCAAACCATATTACACCAGATCCAACTAATCAAAGGGATGGACTGAATAGCTCAAGATGTAGAAAACAGTCAAATAGTAACGGAAGATATTGAAACCGCGTACACATATTTCACAGAAGCAGAAATTACACTAATATTTAGCATAAAAGAATTAACTGACTCTATGGAACAAATATATACCATCAAACGCAACCTAAAAGAATACTGGAAACAGTGACGAACAGACTGTGGAACTACAGACGGTCAAACTATAAAGTCAAAGGTTAATAACCTCCAACGACGATTAGACAAACTACGAATACTGCTACACCTTATACCAAACAGTGGACTTATCTGTGACTACGTCACAGGTAGTTTATCTAAATCATTATTTGGATCATTGGACGGAACTGACATCAAACTTGTGAATGAAAATCTAGACAAACTCTATGACAAACCGAATATATTCTCTCAAATAATACAAAACCAAGCATCATTGATCATAAGTTTCATTCATGATGAAGCATCACAACACTTATTAGATAGAATTAATCAACGAGATACTAGGATAGGACAAATAGAATATAAGGATAATTTAATTGATATATTATTATCTATATATATAATATTGTCAGACCTAGTTAGTAGAATCGATGACTTTTACATTAAGTTCATAATACAAAAAGGGTATAATAGACATAATATTCATACCTATATATGCATTTATAAGTACAATGGAGAAATTAACAACTTTCCATAATCAATACATAGAACCAACCGTTACAAACATTCAATCAATGATCCAAATTTGCGTATCAGTTCTAGCAACGAAAGAAGACACTTCGATATACCAAATTAAAACTCCAATATTAGAAAGAGAACCATGGAAACTTGCAAAATACTACGCTGTAACCACGAAATGAGGAGAAATATTCATGGTCCCAATTCTGAACCACGTATATGCGCTAATACGAACATCCGCACACATAACAATGGACAACGAGCAATTTCGAACACTATGTAAAACCACCAGTATAGGATTAGTTTGTAGAAATAATCAACCGGTACGATACGGCAAAGAAGAAAATGCATGTTAATCGAAATGTAGCACGGCTATATTCTACATAGATCACATAACATTTATGCCCATGAAAACTAGTAACAAGTTCATTACAATACCCGAGAATAGTACATCAATTTCGGCCTTATGTACAACACATGAAACGCTTCACCTAGAAAAACCTAGAATAATTTCAGCTGTTGCGAGCGTCAAGCTTAGTGCTCACTCATACAATTGAGTAGAAATTATAGCAGTAGCACACCTTATTTTCAAATATGAATCAGAAGATCGGGTGTCAAGCCGTTCGAGATCGTTACCAGCTTCTTTGAGATTCGATCGCCAGAGTTAATACCTGCACCAATATTTGTGATTTCACAATTTCAATATTATAGTGGAGCGTCGAACCGATTGAGAACGTTACCAATTGGTACAACGTCATCCTTTTCAAGGAGGACCTTACCATCCGTGATCCTAATACGCCGAATCAAGAATATAGCTACGTGTCCGGAGATAGAAATAATAACAAAAAAATACATAATAAACACCATAAATCACGGTATTAATATTAAAGTGAAGCGTAAAACCATGTGAGACCGATACGAACACCTGTAACGTCAAACGCTTTACCGAAGGATTTGCCTTCCGTGATCCTATCCCGCTGTTTGGAGAGTTTACCTTCGTGATCAGAGAAACACACAGGTACACATTTTAGTGACGGTCACGTTAGTTTCATGTTTGAAGTAGCTGATCGACCGTCAAACCGTTCGAGAACGTTACATCCATCTTTGTGCATCGAACGGCTAAGTCTATAGCTTTACCTCTCCTGTGATTCTGAGGTGCAAGTCAGGTAATCCGCGAGTAAATCCGCTTGAAAATATTGGCAATTGGCACCTTAATGCACGGCTTGAATATTAAAATAGAAGGTCAGTCCGTCGGAGAATATTAGCAAAAGGTAAAAAGTCAAACTTTCTACAGGATACCTTACCTTCCTAGAGCCTCATCCACTGTAGCGAGTGTCATGCTCAGTTCTCACGGAACTAAATGCATAGACATTGTATCGGAAGCACACCTTATTTCCATGTTTGAATTAGAAGACCGAATGTCAATCCATTTGTGAACGTTAACACCTTCTTTGCAGGTCGAACGGCTGAGTCAATAGCTACACTTATCCTGCGATTCCGAGTCTCAATCCGGGAATATCAGGAGTAAGTGCGCTGACTAATATTGGCAATACATACCTCAATTCACGGAATAAATATTACAGTAGAAAGTCAATCCGCCGGGGAATATTACCAATTGGTATAGATTCATTCTTTTTACAGAATACATTACGTTCCTAGAACCTAACTCGATCTAGCGTGAGGCATGCTTAGTGCTCACGGAACTAAATTTGTTGTCATTTTAGCAGCCGGCCAGCTTGTTTTCAAGTATGAATAGTGAAATCGAGAATCAGTACTTCAGAAAACGATACCAACTTCTTTGAGAGTAGGACGGCTAAGTCTACAGCTTCACCTATCCTGCGATTCCGAGAGTCAATCCCGGTATTCTGGGAGTTAGCCTGCTGAATAGTATTGCGAATAGACACCTTTATTCACGGTTTGAATGATAATGTATCGCGTCAGTCCGTTTGCGAACGTTACCAATTGATATAAAGTCGAACGAATTACCGTAGTCCTTACCCTGCAAAAAAACTATCCAGCTGTATAGATTGTATAACACCGTGTACACAGAGCGAATTGTTGCACATTTTATTGAGGAGCGCATTAATTTCATCTATAAATTAGAAGATCGAGGGTCGAAGCGTTGGTGACCGTTACTAACTCCTATGTGATTCGAACGGCTCAGTCAGTGGCCTCAGATATCCTTTGCTTCCGGCAGTCATGCCATGTATTCCTGGAGTAAATCCGCAGAACAGTATTGGCAATAGGCATCTTAAGTTACGGTTTGAATACTAATACTGTACATCAAACAGTTGTACAAAGTTTCCTACTGGTATAGAGTCAGACACTTTACCGATAGCACTACCTTCGGAGAAGCGATCTCGCCGTATCGAGAGTATAACATCGTGATCAGAGAAAGAAATTAGCAATCAGTTCAGTGAGGGAAACTTTAATTTCATGTATGAATTAGACGATCGAGGGTCAAACTGCTCGAGAACGTTGCCACGTTCTGTGGGAGACGAACGGATAAGTCAATAGCTTCACATGTCCTGAGATACGGAGAGTCAAACCAGGTATTCCGGAAGTAAGTCTACTGAACATTATTGCCAATAGAGACCTTAAATCACGGTTTGAATATGAAAGTAGAGCGAAAAGCCGTTTGAGATCGATACGAATTGGTATAATGTCAAGAGTTTTACCGAAGGCCTTACCTTCTGCAAACATCAACGGTCCCATCGAGAGAATAAGTTTGTGCTCAGGGAATGAAATTGGCATTGATTTCAGTGAGGGGTACCATAACATCTTTTACGAATTAGAAGATCGAGTGCCAAATCGTTCGCGAGCTTTACCACTTCATTTGAGGATCGAACGGCTACGTCAATAGCTTCACCGGTCGTACGATTCCGATAATCAAATGATGTATTCCGGAAGTAAATCTGCTGTACTGTTTTCACGATAGGCGCCCTGATTCACGGTATAAATATTAAAGTACACAGTTATACTGATGTAGAACGTTACCTATTGTTATAGAGACAAACCATTTCTCGAAGGCCTTACCATCGGATCTGCTGACCCGCTGTATCGGGAGTATATCGTCGTGTCCAGAGAAAGAAGCCAGTGATCATTTCGGTGACGAACACCTTAATTTCATCTATGGATTGGAACATCTCTTTAACCGTCTGACGCATACCTTCATATTCATACCGTGAATGAAGACACCTATTGCCAATGTTTTTCAGCGGATTTACACCCGGAGTACATGGTTTGCCTCTCGGAATCGCAGTATAGGTGAAGCTATTGACTTAGCCGTTCGACTCCCAAAGATGGTGTGAACGTTCTCGAACGGTTTGACGCCTGAATATTCTACCATTTCATGTAAATAAGGCGTGCGTCTGCTATAAAGTCTAGTAATTTGTTTCCGAGAGCACAAAGCACGATACTCGATACTGCGGGTTAGGTTCAAGGAAGGTAGTGCCTTCGATAATAAGTATGACTTTATAGCAATTGGTAGCATTCTTAATCGGTTTGACTGTATACTTAATATTCATACTGTAAATTAAGGTGTCTATTGCCAACACTGTTCAGCGGATTGAGTCCTGGAATTCTAGAATTGACTCTCCGAGTCACAGGATTGGTGAAGCCATTGATTTATCCGTTCGCCTCTCAAAGAGGGTGATAACGGTCTCAATCGGTTTGAAACTCGATCGTCTTATTCGTAATGTAATTAAGGTCCCAATAAATAACACGTTTACTAACATATTAGTATGAACACCATGCTATACTCTCGATACTGCAGGTTAGCATCACGGAAGGCAAGGTATTCGGTAAACGGAATGACTTCATGCGAATATGTAATGCTCACCAACGGTGTAACTAATTACATTGGTATTCATGCCGTGAATTAAGGTGTCAATTACCAAAACTACTAAGTGGATTTACTCCAGGAATACCTGGTCTGACCTTGGGAATCACAGGATAGGTGAAGCTATTGACTTTGCCTTTCGGCTCTCATAGAAGGTGGTAACGTTGGCAGAAGGATTGACCCTCGATCATGTAATTCTTACATGAAATTAAGGTGCTCGTCACTAGAATGTATACTATTTCGTCCTCTGAACTCGGCGCTATACTCTCGATACAGCTGGTCACCTTTTCGGAAGATAAGGCATTCTGAAAGAAGTTTAACTCTACACGAATAGGTAATCTTCTGCAACGGCTTGACGGCCTGCTATAGTTTTCAAACCGTGGATTGAGGTGTCTATTGCGAATACTGTACAGCGCACATACTCCCGGAACGTCTGGTTTAGCTTTCGGAATCACAGGATATGTGCAGCTATTGGCTTAGGCGTTCGTGTCTCGGAGAAGCTGGTAACTTTCTCGAACGGTCTGACACTTGATCTTCTTATTCAGAATGAAATTTGCGTCCCCGTCACTAAAATGTTTAGTAATGTGTTTCTCTAAACACGCTGCAATACTCTCGATATGGCGAGTCAGCTTCTCGGACGGTGATGCATTCGGTAAAACGTTTGACTCTATAGCAATTAGGTACTTTCTCACACGGTGTGTCGCTCTTTTATAATGTTCATTACGCGAAATTAGGTATCCATTACCAATACTCTCTAGCGAATTTTGATTCGGATTATCTGGTTATACTCTCGGAATTATGGGATAGGTGGATCCATTGACTTAGCTCTTGACTCCCGCAAGCACAAGATAGCTGAAGCTACTGACTTCGCCTTTCGATTATCACAGAACATGGTAAAGTTCTCGAATGGCTTGACCATCGATCTTCTAATGCATACACGAGGATAGGGTGCCGGTCGTTAAAATGTATTGTAATTTATTCCACTGAACACGGTGTTATATTCCCGATACAGCAGGGTAGCATATCGGAAGGTAACGCCTTCGGGAATAAGTTTCACACTATATTAATAGGCAACTTTCTACAACGGAATGACGGTCTGCTTTAATATTCATGCCTTGTATTATGTTGCGTATGGTCAACACTGCTTAGCGAATTTACTCCCGAAATAACTCATTCGACACTCGGATTCATAAGATAAGTGGTGCTCTTGACGCTGCCGTTAGATTCCTATAAACGATGGCAACATACTCGAACGGTTTCACTCTCGATTTTGCTATTCACACATGATAATAAAGTGGTACGTCTGCTAAAATGTCCACCAATCATCTTCCCTAATCACTAAGCAAGACACACCCTACATCGTGTTAGGCTGCTTTGAAGGTAATTCCTTCTGATTAATGTTTGACTCTATACGAATAGGTAAAGTTCTGCAAACGCTTGACCCTCTACTTTAATGTTAGATCTGTGAACTGAGGTGTCTATTGCGAATTCTGATCAACGGAATTACTCCCGGAATACCTGGTATGTCTCTCCGAATCACAAGATAGGTGAAGTTATTGACTCAGCCTTCCGAATATCAAAGAAGGTGCAAACGATCTAGAAACGATTGCTCTCGACCTTCTAATTCAAACATGAAATTAAGGTGCTTGTCACTGAAATGTTTACTAGTTCGTACCTCTGAGCACAGTGAGATACTCTCGATACAACGGGTTATCTCGTCGGAAGGCACGGCCTTCAGAGAAATGTTTGATTTTATACCAACTGGTAAGGCTCTCGAACGGTTCGTCACCCTGCTTTAATATTAAATCCGCGAATTACGGTTTCTATTGCCAAAAGACTTCAGCGACTTACTCCCGGAATATCAGGCATGACTCTCGGAATCACGTGGTAGGTGATGGTATTGACTTAGTAGATCGAGCTCCAAGGAATGTGGTTCCGCACTTTATGGAATTGACACCCTTTATTTTATTTAATACTTGAAACTAAAGTGCCCCTCACTACAATGTATGATAATTTGTTTCTCTGAACACGAAGTTCCACTCTCGATTAAAGCGGGATATGTTCATCCAAGGTTAGGCATTCATTAAAAAGTTTGACTCCATAGCAGTATGTAACGTTCTGCAGCTGTTTCGATGTGTACTTTAACATTTACACCATGAAATGCAGTGTCTAATGACAATACGGCAAATCGGATTTAGTTGCTGAATACCTCGTCAGAGTGTCGGAATCACGGGATAGGTGAAGGTACTAACTTAACCGTTCGACTCTCGAAGAAGGAGGTTACTTTCCCCATCGGTTTGACACCCGATCTTCTAATTCATACGTGAAGGTGAGGTGCCCGTCATTGGAACGAATACTAACTTCATTCTCTGAACACGAGGCTATGCTCTTCATGAAGAATGTGAGCATCGCGGAAGATAAGACCTTCGGTAAGAAGTTTGAATCTATACCAATAGATATTGTTCTACAATGGTTTGCCTGTGTACTGTAGTGTTTATACCGTGAAACAGGGTGTCTAATGCAAATATTGTAGAGCATTTTTACTCCTGGGATACCTCATTTGACGATCGGAAATCATAGGATAGGTGAAGCTACTGACGTAGACGTTCGATTATCATCGGAAGTGGTAAAGTTCGCAAACGGATTGACACCCGACCTTCTAATGCACACATGAAGTTAAGGTGCCCGTCTCTGAAACGGAGACTAATTTCTTCATCTGAACACGAACTGTTATTTACAGCCATGGAATTTTCGATTTTTCAAAATTTTCAATTTTTGGTTTTCAGAATTTTATTCCATAGTAAAAGTGCCTTTGGAACTTGTTGACTGTAAGTTTAAGACATTGTTCGTTTAAACTTATTGTTAATATATATGATTGTCTGTAGACGTAACTACGCTTCCGGTACGACACGCTGGACCTATCTTGTAGTTGCGTTCACTTGATCGGAGCGACACTGCTCGATGGTATATGTTCATTTTTTTAAACTTGATATTGTACCACTTGCATTCTTCCGCTATTTTCAAGTTATTAGTGCATACAGTAATTTACTGTTTTGATTCCTTCGATATTTTCAATATTCCCAATTTGTAATATCAGTCCATGTACATTTTATGAATGCTGCCTTTGGAATTTGATGAGTGTACGCTTATGTCAATATGTTGTTAAATTCGTAGTCATTATAAATGATTGTCTCTATATGTACCTACGCTGCCGGAGCGACAGGACTGGATTCGTCCTGTTGTTGCGTTCGCTAGGACGGAGCGACAACTGCTGTATGGCCTACTTTAATTTCATTAACCTTGATGTAGTACCGCATGTATTCCTACGCATTCTTCCATTTATTTATATATACTGTAATTTACTGTTTTAATACTTACGAATTTTTAAAAAAATTCCCAATTTTTAATATGAATCATTGTATATTTTACGAAAAATGTCTTCGGAATTAGTTGAGTCTACGATTATGACATCAGCTTTCTGTATTTGCTGGTATTTTTAACGATTGTGCAAGTACGTACCTACGCTTCCGGAGCGACACGGGTGGAGTTCTCTTGCAGTTGCGTTCGGAATATCGGAGCGACAGTGCTGTATGGGCTTTGATAATATCTTTGACCTTGATATTGTACCGTGTGCATTATTTCTCTGTATTCTGTGTATGTTTACATACTGTAATTTGCTGTTATGATACCTCCAATTCCTTTCAAAATTTTCAACTTTTGGTTTAATAAATTGTATTTATCAGTGAAAGTGTCTTTGGAATTAGTTGAATGTACGTTTATGCCAATATTATGATGAAACATATTTTTATTTTACGTAATTGTCTTTAAACGTACATACGCTTCCGGATCGCCACGTCTGCTATGGCCTTGCAGTTGCGTTCGGCATATCGGACCGTCACTACATTATTATGTTCGTTTATTTCTCTAACCTTGACATTGAGCCGAATGAATTCTTTCGATATTCACTATATATTTCTACATTCTGTGATCTACAGCCATAATATTTCCGATTTTATTCAAATCCTCCAATTTTTTGTCTTAGAAATTTTATTGTTTAGAAGCGAAAACATCATAGCAGTAACATACAGTATGTACATATGCATGAGAAACTGGGAAAAAATTCGTACTGTACAATATCAAGGTTGAAAACATTATCGAGGACCATCCAGTAGCCTCGCTCCGTTCTGTCGTACGCAACTACAAGGCATCGCCAATCGTCTCGCGCAAACAGCGTAGGTACGTATGCAGACAATCATATAAAATATCTATAAGTCTAACAAGAAATCGTGATATATGTGAACCAAACTAATTCCAAGGACTCTTTTGCCAAGGAATACAATCTTTTATAATTATCATTGTTGATTAAAAAAAAAAAATCGGAAATATCCATATATAGACAGGAAACGGCGAAAAAATACAATCGGCATAAAATAATGGTTAGAAAAATTAACTAAGATCCTACAGTTGTGTCGCTAGGTTGTACCGACCGCAACTGCAAGACCACTCCAGCCGTGTTGTTCCGTCAGGTTAGGTACGTATAGCGACAATCATACACAATAACAATTAGTTAAACAATGTAATGTCATTAGCGTACACTCACCTATATCTAGTGGCAGTTTTACTAGGAAATACAATTTCATACAATAGAAATTGAAAATTATAAAAAAAAAAAATCGAAAATACCATTACAGTAAATTAAAGAACGTATAAAATAAATGAACAAATTGGGAAAGAATGCATGCAGTTTAAAATCATGGTTTACAGAAATTATCGAGGACAATCCAGAATTCTGCACCGATCTGCTGTACGCAACTGCATGACCACTGCAGCTGTGTCTCTCCGGAAGCGTGGGTATGTATTCAATCAATCATATAAAATAACAGAGAATTTAGGATAATATTATCATATATGTACATATGAATCATTCCAAAGATATGTTTACCAGGGAATATGATATTTGAATCTAAAAATTGAAAATTGTGATGATAATCTAAAATATCGTAACAGTAAATTACAGTGTGTATAAATAAATTGAAAACTGGGAAAGAATGCAAACGGTACAATATCAAGGTTAAAGAAGTTAACGTAGATCATACCCTGGCTTTGGTCGTATCTACCGAACGCAACTACATGATCACCCCAGACTTATACAGACAATCATATAAAATAACACTATGTTTAACAAAATAAAGTCATAAACGTACACTCAACTTATTCCAAAGACACCTTTTCTAAGAAGAACAATTTTTTAAAATAGAAATAGCAACTTTTGAAATAAATCTAGAATATCAAAACAGGAAATTAGCGCATGTATAAATAAATGGAGAAACGGTAAAAAATGCATGCGGTACAAAATCAAAGTTAAAGGAACAGAGGAAGTCCAACCAGTAGTTCCGCTCCGTTGAGCCGTTCGCTACTGCAGGACCTCGCCAGATGTGTCGCTCAAACAGCGTAGGTCCATATACAGACAATCGTGTAAAATAACAATAAGTTTAACAAAATGATGTCATGAACTTGCACTGAACCATTTCCGTAGACACTAGTATTCAGAAAAACAATTCTTCCAACTAACAATTGACAATTTCGAAAAAAATTGTAATCACCATAACAGTAAAGTGCAGTGTTTGTACATAAATATAAAAATGAGATAGACTTGCATGCGGATCAGAATCATGTCTTAAGAAATTAACGGTGACCATATAGTAGTGTTGCTCGATCTACCGTACGATCATTCACTGCTCGAAAAATAAAGCAGGGCGTCAAGCCGTTGTAAAACTTTACCCATTCGTATAAAGACTAACTTTTTACCGTAGGCCATTCCTTCCGAGATGCTAACCCGATATATTGAGGGTATTACTTCGTGAGCAGAGCAACAAATTAGTAGACATTTTAGCAGACGGACGGCATAATTTCGTGTATAAACTAGAAGATCGATTGTCAATCCGTTCGAGATCGTTACCTCCTTCTTTCAGGATTGAACGACTACGAAAATAGCTACACCTATCACGTGATTCCGAAAGTCAAACCAGGTATTCCGAGAGTTAATCCGCTGAACAGTGTTTGGCAATAGACGCGTTAATTCACTGTGTGTATACTAAATTAGAGTGTCGATTCACCTGAGATGGTTACTAATTGGTATAGTCATACTGTTCTTCGCGTTCCTTACCTTCCGAGAACATGAGGCGCAGTATCGTGGGTATAATATCCTGTTCAGGGACGCAAATGAGTATACACTTTAGTGATGGGCACCATAACTTCATGTATGAATTTGAAGACCAAGTGTCAAACAGTTTGATAACGATATCACCTTCCTTGAAGATAGCATATCTAAGTCAATAGTTGCACCTACACTTTGATCCCCAGAGGCAAGCCAGGTATGCCGGGAGTCAATCCGCTGTACAGTATTGGCGACAGGCAGCATAATTCACGGTGCGAATATTAAAGTATTGCGGCCGTGCCGTTTTAGAGCATTGCCAAATGCTATAAAGTCAAACACTTCACAGATGGACTTACCTTCGGAGAAGCAAGCCCGCCGTTTCGAGAGTTGAACTTCATGTTCAGGGATAGAAATTAGTCATCAATTCAGTGACGGGCGCCTTAATTTCATGTATGAATTAGAAAAACGAGCGTCAAACCATACGAGGACGTTGCAACATTCTGTGAGAGACGCACGGCTAAGTCAATAGCTTCACGTATCCTGCGATTCCGAGATCAAACCACGTATTCCGGGAGTAAATCCGCTGAACAGTATTAGTAATAGACAGCTCAATTCGCGGTTTCAATGTTAAAGTGGAGTGTCGAACCGTTTTATAGCTTTGCCAATTGGTAGAATGTCAACCATTAAACAATTGTCTTACCTTCGGAGAAGCTAACTCGCCGTTTCGAGAGTGTAACTACGTGTCCAGAGAAAGAAATTAGTGTTCGTTTCTGTGACGCGCGCCAGATCATCGTGTATGAATTAGAAGATCCAGGGTCAAACGGTGCGAAAAAGTTATCACCATCTTTGAGAGTCCAACTGCTAAGTCAGTAGCTTCACCTATCCCGTGATTCCGCGATTTGAACCAGGTATTCCGGGAGTGAATCCGCCGTTCAGTATAGGCAATAATCACCTTCACTTAAGTTATGGATACTAAAGTCGGGAGCAAAATTGTTGGAGAACATAACCATTTGGTTAGAGTTAATGAGTTTACCGGATACCTTACCTTCCATGAGCCTAATCCGCTGTAGCAAGTTTCTTGCTTAGTGTTCATGAAAACAAATTAACAGACATTTTCGCCGTCGAACAATGTAATATCATGTATCAATAGAAGGTCCAGGGTCAAATCATCCGAAAAGGTTACCACCTTGCTTGATCGTCGCACATCTAAGTCAGTAGCTTAATCGATCCTGCGATTCCGAGAGTCAAACCAGGTATTCCGGGTGTAAATCCGCTGAACCGTATTGGCAATGGACACCTTATTCCACTGTTAGAATATTACTGTACTGAGTGTAACATTTGTAGACCGTCATATATTGGAATTATGTCAGAAGTTTTACAGACTACCATTCCCTCCGCGATCTTAACCCGAAGTATGTGAAGTATTACTTCGAATTCATAGACACAAATTAGCATACACTGCTGAGAATGGCACCGTAATTTCATGTATGAATGAGAAGGTCGAGGATGAATCCGTTCGAGAACGTTACCACCTTCTTCGTGAAATCTCACATATAGCACAATCGCTTCACCTATCCTGTGGTTCGGAAAGTCACACTAGGTATACCAGGAGTATATCCGCTGAAGATTATTGGCAATGGACACCTTAATTCTCTGTTTTAATGTTAAAGCAGAGCGTCAGTCCGTTTCACTACGTTACCAATTGCTATAAAGTCAAACGTTCTACAGTAGGACGTACCATCCGCGAAACTCAAAGGCATCTTCGAGAGTATAACTTCGATTTCAGAGGATCATATTAGTAAACATTTTAGTGACTGGGACCTTAATATCGGTCGCCAAACCGTTTGAGATCTTTATCGACCACATTGACAGCGGATCGGCTATGTAAGAAGCTTTATCTCTCCTGTGATTCCGGGAGTCAAACAAGGTATTGCGGGATTAAGTCTACTGATCAGTATTAGCAATAGACATCTTATATCACGGAATAAATATTAATGTCGGGAGTCCAACTGTCGGAGAGCATTACCAATTGGAACAACGTCATTCTTTTTACCAAATTCCTTACCTTCCGAGAACCCAACCTTCTGCAGCGATTGTGTTCCTTGGTTTTCAGAGAATCGAATTATTATATATTTGTGCAGACTGATACTTCATTTTCATGCATATATAAGAATATGGAGGGCAAAGCGTTCGAGAACGTATCCTCCTTCGTTGACAGTGGCACAGTTACGCCAATAACTTCAATAATCCTGTAATACTGATAGTGCAACCAGGCAATCTAAGAGTACATCCTCTGTACAGCAATGGCAATAGACACCTATATTCTCCGCATGCGCATTAAAGTACGAAGTCACGTCGTCGGAGAACAATATTAATTGTTATAGAGACATTCTATTTACAGACTGCGATGCCTTCCGAGAACGTGTCCCGCTGTACCGGGAGTATGGCTTCGTGACAGGAGAAACAAGTTAATATACATTTTAGTGATGCGAAGCTTAATCTCATGTAAGAATTAGAAGATCGAATGCTAAAGCGTTCGAGAACGTTACCACCTTCCTCGAGATTCGTACGGAACAGTCAATAGCATTACATATCCTGCGATTCCGAAAGTCAAACAAGATATTGCGGGAGTAAATGTGCTGTACAGTACTGGCAATAGACACCATCACTCCCGGTTTGAATGTTAAACTTGAACATATAAACGTCTAAGAACGATACCAGTTATTATAAAGTCAAACGTTTTACTGAAGTCCATACCCTCAGAAAGCCTAACCCGCTGTATCGAGAGTATTACGTAGCATTCGGAGAATCAAATTAGTATCCATTATGGTGACAGGCTCCTTAATTTTATGTATGCATGAGAAGATCGGTAGGCAAACCGTTCCAGAAAGTTACCACATTCTTTGTGAAATCGCATATCTAACATAATTGCTTCACCTATCCTGTGGTTTCGGGAGTCTAACTCGGTATATCAGAAGTCTATGCGCTCAACAGTAATGCCAGTTGACTCCTTAATTCACGTTCTGACTATTAAAGTAGAACGTGAAACCACTTGAGAACGATACCAGCTCGTATAAAGACAAACACTTTACAGAAGGCGCTACGTTCCGCGATCTACACCAGCTTCATCGAGAGTACAGCTCGGCGATCAGCGAATGAAATTAGTATTCATTTCAGTGACGGACACATTAACTTCATTTATGAATTAGAACTTCGAGGGTGATACCGTTCGCGAAAGTTACCCCCTACTGTGATATACGAGCAGCTAAGTCAGTGGTTTCAGATTCCCTGTGTCTCCCACAGTCATACCAGGTATTCCTGTAGTAAGCCCGCGGAACAGCATTGGCATTAGACACCTTAATTCATGATTTGAATATTAAAGTTTGCCGTCAAATTGTTTGAGAACCCTACCAATTCGTATAAATTCGTTCCGTTTACAAAATATCTTACCATCGAAGGACATAACTCGCTGCATCGGGAGTATAACTACGTGTTCAGAGAAGAAATTAGTATTCATTTCAGTGACGGACACCTTAATTTCGTGTATGATTAAAAGTTCGATAGTCAAACCGTTCGAGAACGTTACCACCCTGTTTGAGATTCGAACGTATATGTCAACACCTCCACCTATCCTGTGATTTCGATTGTCAAATCAGATAATCAGACAGCAAATCCGCTGAAGAGTATTGGCAATGGATTCCTTAATTTGCGGAGTCAATATTAAAACAGAGCGTCACACCGTGTAAGAACGTTACTAATTTCTATAAAGTCACACCATTTACAGAATGCCTTGCCGTCCGAGAAGTTAACCTGCTGTATCGCGACTGTAGCTACGTCTTTAGGGAAACACATTAGTATTCAATTTAATGATGTCACCTTAAATTCATGTATGAATTAGGAGATCGAATGTCAAACCGATCGAGAATGTTGCCTCCTTCCGCGAGAAATGAAAGGTTATGTCAATAGCTTCGCGTATCTTGCGATTCCTATAGCCAAACCAGGTATTCCTGGAGTAAATCTGCTGTACAGTATTGGCAATATATACCTCAATTTGCGGTTTGAAAATTAAAGCAGGCGGTTCAACCGTTGCAAAACATTACCCATTCGCGTAGGGTTAACTTCTTATAGAATGCCTTAACCTTGGAAAATCTGAAATGCTGTATCGAGAGGATAACACCGTGTTCAGAGGTGCGAACTAGTTTACATTTTAGAGACTAGCACCTTAGTTTTATGCATATATTAAAAGGTCAATGCTTAAACCGTTCGAGAACGTTACCACCTTCTGTGATATTCGAACAGCTAAGTCAATAGCATTACATATCCTGTGTTTGCAAGAGTTAAACCAGGCTTCCTGCCGTAAAGCCGCTGTATACTATTGGCAATAGACGCCTCAATTCGCGGTCTCAATGTTAAAGGAGACAGTCAAACCGTTGTAGAACGTTACCTATTGGTTTAGAGTCAAACTTTTTAACGAAGGCCATACCTTCCGAGAAGCCCAACCTGCTGCAGCAAGTGTCTTGCTCAGTGATCAAGGTAGCAAATTCGTAACATTTACTCCGGGAATACCTGCTTTGCCTCTTCGAATATTGGAATACGTCAAGCTATGGAATTAGCTGTTCTTCTCTCAAGAAAGTGGTAAAGTTCTCGAACGGTTTGATCCTCGACCTTATAAATAATACCTGAAATTACGGTGCCCATCATTAAAATGTATACTAACGTTTTTCTCTGAACACAAATTTATACTCTCGGTACGGAGGTTTACATTCTCGGCAGGTATGGCTTTCGGTATAAGGATTAACTATATACAAATATGTAAAGCTCTGTAACGGTATGTGGGTCTGCTTTAATACTCATTCCGAGAAATAAGGAGTGTATTGCCAATACGGTACGGGGCATTTACTCCCAGAGTGCCTATTTTGACTCTCGGGATCCTACAATACGTGAAGCTATTAACATAGCCGTTCGAATCCGAAAGAATGTGGTAACGTTCTAGAGTAGTTTGACTCTCGATTTTGCTATTCCGACATGAAAATAAGTTCTCCGTCAGCTATAATGACTACGATTTTGTTTCAGTTATCACTAAGCATGACACTCGCTAGGTTTATGTTCGTTCTAGGACGATAAGTTATTCTATAAAAGGTTTGACTTTATACCAGTTGGTAACGTACTCGAACGGTTTGACGCTCAACTTTAATATCGATGCAATGAGTTATTGTGCCTATTGCCAATACTCTTCAACGGATTTTCTACCGGAATGCCTTGTTTGTCTATCGCAATCATATAATAGGTGTAGCTATTGAATTAGCCGTTCGATCATCAAATAAGCTGGTATCGTCCTGGAACGGTTTGACCCTCATTCTTTGTACTTCATACATGAAATTAAGGTGCCAGTGACTAAAATGCCTACTAATACGTCCCAATGAAAATCATGTTATTCTCTAGATACAGCGGCTTATTTCCTCGGAGGGTAAGGTCATCAGTAAAATATTTGTCTCTATACCCTTATGTACTGACCTGCAACGGTTTGACTCTGTGCACTCATATTGGAACAATAAATTGAGGTGGCTGTTGCGAATACTGTTCAGCGGATTTACTCTCGGAAAACGGTATCACTCGCGGAATAGCGTCATAGGTGAAGCTATTGACTTCGCCGTTCGATTATCAGAGATGGTGGGATCATTCTCGAAAGGTTTGACTCCCGATTTTCTAATTCATATATGAAGCTAAGGAGCCCGCCACTGAAATGAAGATTAATTTCTTAACCTGATCAGGAAGTAATACCCTCGATACAGCGGGTTAGTGCTTCGGAATGTAAGGTCTCCGTTAAACGTTTGACTTTATAACAATTCGTAACGACCTTAAACGGACTGATGCTCTACTTTAAAATTTAAACCGTGAATTGAGACGTTTATAGGCAAAGCTGTTCAGGGATCATACTCCCGGAATACCTGGTTTGACTCTACGAATCACTGGATAGGTGAAGCTATTGACGTAGCGGTCTGTCTCTCATAGATCGTGACAACGCAGTCGAGCGGTTTGTGGTACGATATTCTAATTCATACATGAATTTAAGGTGCACGTCACTGAAATGAATGGTAATTTAACTCTCAGATCCCGAAGATATACTCTCGATGAAGGAGGTAAGGTTGTCGAAAGTTAACTCCATAGGTAAATGTCTGACATTATACGAATCGATAACATTCTAAAACGGTTTGACACTCCATTTTAACATTCATCCCGTGGATTAAGGTGTCTATTTCCAATACCAAGGCCAACCCAAGCAACCGGCGGGGGGGGGGGGCAGCGCCCGCCCACCCCAGGGCTCGAACCGGTTCCCGAGGTACCAGTTAATGCAGGGACATACTGGTCATACCCCTCGTAAGTACACCTTACTTCCTGAATGAGGTGCTTGCTCACATTCGGCCTAGGTTGGGCCGACTCGGGCACCGTAGGTTCGTCATACCCATACTGCAGTGGGACCAGAAGGCCCACTGCAGCACCTGCGGGGTATACTCCAAGTACAGCGGGTTATCTTCTGGGGCAGTAAAGCTTTCGGTAAAAAGTTAAACTGTATACGAATGGGTAAAGTTCTACAATGGCTTGACCTCCTGCTTTAATATTCGAACACTGCTGTATGGTCACCGTTAATTTCTTAAGACATGATTTTGAACAGCAAGCAAGTCTTCTCATTTTTTTATTTGTATAGAAATACTACAATTTGCTGTTTTGGTGATTTCAATTTTTTTTCGAAATTGTCTATTGTTAGTTGCATAAATTGTATTTCTGAATACAAGTGACCTTGGAGCTAGTTCAGTGCACATTTATCACATTATTTTGTTAAACTTATTGTTATTTTACATGATTGTCTGAATA
This sequence comes from Lasioglossum baleicum, assembly GCF_051020765.1. Classification (NCBI taxonomy): domain Eukaryota; kingdom Metazoa; phylum Arthropoda; class Insecta; order Hymenoptera; family Halictidae; genus Lasioglossum; species Lasioglossum baleicum. The sequence goes on along the minus strand of NW_027469154.1, from coordinate 180,836 downwards.
CGTACCTACGCGTCCAGAGCGATACGCCTAGAGCGGGCAAGTAGTTGCCTACGGTAGATAGGCGCGATACTACTATATGGTATTGCTTAACTTCCTTAACCTCGATATTGTACATCGCAGTTTCCTATTTATTTCGTCATACTGTAATTTACTGTTCTGATATTTTAGATTCTTTTTAAAATTTCAAATTTTTAACATCAAAAATTGTATTTTATAGCAATAGTGTCCTTGAAAATAGTTGAGTGCACGTTTATGAAAACATTTCGCTGAATTTGTTGTTATTTTTTATGATAGTCTGTACATGTACTTGCGTTTCCGGAGTGGCACGGCTGGACTGGTCTTGTAGTTGCGTACGGCAGATCGGAGCGGCATAATGGATGATCTTCGTTAATTTCTGTTACCATGATTTTAGTCCGTATGAATTTTCTACCAATTTATTTATTTATTTATACATTCTGTTATTTAGTGTTAAGATATTTTCGATTTTCTTCGAAATTTTCAACTCTTATTTGAAGAAATTGTATGGCTTAGTAAACGTGTCTTTGGAATCAGTTGTGTGTACGTTTGTGACAATATTATGTTAAATTCTTTCTATTTTATGTGATACATTGTATACGTACCTACGCTTCCGGAAAGACACGGCTGTAGTGGCTTTGTAGTTGCGTGCGGCAGATCGGAGCGGCATACTGGATGGTCTTCGTTTTTTCGTGTAACAATGGTGTTGAAGCCAATACATTTATTCTTTCGTTTTCCATTTATTTAAACGTCGTGTAATTTACTGTTATGTAATTTTCTATTTTCTTCGAAATTATCAATCTTATTATCAAGTTCTTGGGTATTTTATAGGATTGTCGCTATACGTATCTGCTTTACCGGAGCGGCACGGCTGCTGTGTTCTTGTAGTAGCGATTATTAGATCGGTGCCTCACTGTTTTATGGTCCTTAGATATATTTTTAACCTTAATATTGTACAATATTAATTCATGTATTAAGTCATGTATTAAATTTTATATGCTGTAATTCAGTGTTATGGCATGATCGATTTGTCATAATTATAAATTTTTGTTTAGAGATTTCTAATTATTAGTATACGTGTCTTTGGAAATAGTTGAGTGTATATATATGAAAATTTTTTGTCAAGCTTGTTGTTACATTATATAATTGCCTGTATGCGTACCTACGTTGTTTGCGCGACACGACTGGCGAGGTCATGCAGTTGCGTACGACGGAAAGGAGCGACAATACTGGATGGCCATCGATAATGTTTTTAACCTTGATATTGTCCATGAAGAATTTTTTCCCAGTTTTTCATTTATTTGTACATAGTGTAAGTTACTGATTTAATATTTTCACTTCTCCTAAAGAACACAATTTCAGAAATAAAAAATTGGAGGGTTTGAATAAAATCGGAAATATCATAACAGTAGATCACATAATGTAGTAATATATAGTGCATATCGATAGAAAGCATTCGGCAGAATATCAAGGTTAGAGAAATTAACGAAGATAATACCGTATTGTCTGTCCGATACGCCGAACGCAACTGCAAGACCATAACAGGCGCGTTGCTGCGGAAGCGTATGTACGTATAATGACAATTATGTAAAATAAAAATAAGTTTCATCATAATATTGGCATAAACGTACACTCGACTAATTCTAAAGACACTTTCACTGATAAATACAATTTTTTCAACCAAAAATTGAAAATTTTGAAAAGAATTGGAGATATTATAACGGTAAATTACAGTACGTAGACATAACAGAATACAGAGAAATAATGCACACAGTACAATAACAAGGTCAAAGGAATTATCAAGGCCTATACAGCACTGTCGCTCCGATATTCCGAACGCAACTGCAAGAGAACTCCACCCGTATAGCACCGGAAGCGTAGTTACGTACACGCTAAATAGTTTAAAATAACAACAAATATAGTAAACTGATGACTTAAACGTACACCCATCTGATTCCGAAGACTTTTTTCATAAAATGTACAATGATTAATATTAAAAATTGGGAATTTTGGAGAAATTCGTAAGCATTAAAACTGTAAATTACAGTATATATAAATAAATGGTACAATACGAGGGAACGCATAGGGTAGTATATCACGGTTCATGAAATTAACGTAAACCATACAACATTTGTCGCTCCTACCTAGCGAAAGCAACAACTAGACGAATCCAGTGCTGTCGCTCCGGCAGCGTACGTACATATGGAGAAAATCATATATAGTAACTAACAATTCAACAACATATTGTCATAAGCGTACACTCATAAAATTCCAAAGGCACCATTCATAGAATGTACAATGATAGATATTAGAAACAGGGAATTATGATAATATCGAAAGAATCGAAACTGTAAATTAGTGTATGTACTTATAAGATGAAAATAGAGAAAGAATGCACGTGGTACAATATCAAGGTTAAAAAAATGAACATAGGCCATAGAGCAGTGTCGCTCCGGTCTGATGAACGCAACTACAGCATAATTCCAGCTGCGTTGTGCAGGAAGCGTATGTGCGTACAGAGACAATCCTACAAAATGACAATCAATTTACCAAAATATTGTCATAAGAAATCATTCTACAAATTCGGTGGCACTTGTCCTAAAAAATGCAATTATTAAAACAAAAAGTTTGAAGTTTTGAAAAAAAAAGGGAAATATCATTACTGTAAATTACAGTATGTATAAGAAAATGGGAAACGCGGGAAAATAACAACGGTACATAATCAAGTTTAATGAAATATACGAGGGTCTTCCAGTATGCCGCGCCGATCTGCCTTTCACAACTGCAAGACCACTCCAGTTGGGTCGCACGGGAAGCGTAGGCACGTATACAGACAATCGTATAAGACAGCAGTATGTTTAACAGAATAATGTCATAAACGTACACTCAACTAATTCCAAATACACTTTTACTAGGAAATACGTTTTCTTAAATTAAAAACTGGAAATCATGAGGAAAATCGAAAGTATCGTTACAGTCAATTGCAATATGTATAACATGATTGTGGACTGTGAAGAAATGCATACGGTGCAAAATGAAGGAGAAAGGAAATAACCATGACTATCCATAGTGCCGCTCCGATGTACCAAACGCAACTGCGAGACCACTCCTGTCGTGCCGCTCGGGAAGCGTAGATACGAATTACAGACAATTGTATAAAAGAAAATGTATAAAGTTTGAGAAAATATTGCTATAAAAGTACAGTATACTAATTCCAATGGCACTTTTCCTAATAACTTTATTTTCTGATATTAAAAACTGGTAATTATGAGAAAAATCGAAAATATCGATAACTGTTAATTACAGTATGTACTAATAAATATATATCCGAGATAGAATGCTTGCTGTACAATATTGAGGTTAATGAAATTACAGAAGGCCATACAACAGTGTGGCTCCGATCTACTGGTCGCAACTACAAGACCACAACAGTCGAGTCACTCCGAATGCATATGTACGAATGCAGTCAATCTCGTAAAGTAACAATAAGTATTACAAAATGAAGTCATCAATGTACACTCGTCTAATTGCAACGGCACTTTTAATAAGAAATACAATTTTTGAAAATAAAAATTTGAAATTTAGAAAAAAATTTCAAATATCACAACAATAAATTACAGTATGCATAAATAAATGGAATACTGGGAAAAATGCATACGGTACAATCTCAAGACTAAAGAAATTAACCTCGACCATCAAGCAGTGCGGCAGATTTACCGTACGCAAATAGAAGACAACTACAGCCGTGATGATCTGGAAGCGTAGGTACTTATACACACAGTCGTATAAAATAACAATAAGATTAAAAAACTGAAGTCACAAACGAACACGGAAATAATTACAAAGTCACTTTTACTGAAAATTACAAATTTTTACACTAAGGATTAAATGTTTTTAAAAGAATTGATAATGTCGATGCAATAAATAAGAGTCTGCATAAATAAATGGAAGTCTGGGAAAAAAATGCATACGGTTCTGTATCGAGGTTAAAGAAATTAACAAAGACCATCCAGTTGTGCCTCTCGAATCTGCTCTACGGAACAGCAATGCGTCGCTAGTCGTCTCGCTCGGGCATCGTAGTTACGTATACAGACAACCGTGTAGAATGACAAAAAGGTTAACAAGATATTGTCATAGACATAAACTCAACAAATTCATAAGGCGCGTATACTAAGAATACAGGTCCTTGTATTTAAATTTATGAATTTTGGAATGAATTGAAAAAATCATAACAGTAAAATTCAGTGTGTAGAAATGAATAGAAAATTGCAAAAGAATGCATACGGCACAATCATATGGATAAAGAAATAAACAAAGACCATCCAGTTGAGCCGTTTCGATCTGGCGGTCGGAACTGCAAGTCCTCGCCAGTGGTGTTGGTCCGGGAGCGTAGGTTCGCATACAGACAATCATATACAATAACAATAAGTATAATAAAATATTGTTTTCAGCCCACACTCAACTCATTCAATATACAAGATTCCACATTAATACAATTTTTGTAATTAATGCCTGGAAATTATGAAAAGAATTTAAAATATCATAAGTATAAGCTAGAGTATGTACATGCAAATAGAAAACTGAGAAAGAATTCTTACGGCACTTTATTATGGTTAATCATATTAACAATCACCATAGATTATTGACGCTCAGATCTTCCGTACGCATCTAGAATAACACTCCAGTCGTGTCGTTACTGCAGCGTATGTTCGTGTACAGACAATCATATTAAATACGAAGAAGGTCAGCATAATAATGTCATAAATGTAGACACAACAAATTCCAAAGATGCTTTTACTATCAAACACATTTTTTCAACTAAAAATTGAAAATATCAAAGAAAATCGAAAATATCGTAACAGTAAATGACAGTATATATAAATAAATGCAGAATGGAAAAAATGCATGCGGTGCAATATCTGGATCAGAGAAATTGATCACACAGTACTGCTGTTTTGCTCTGCCGTACACAATTACAAGACATCGCCAGTCGTGTTACACTGGTACCGTAGGTACCTACACAGACATCAGTATAAAATAACAATATGTATAACAAAATTTTGGCATATACGTACACTCAACTATTTCCAGTTAGAATTTTACTAAGAAATACAATGTTCGATATTATCAATTGGAATTTTGGAAGAAATCGAAAATATCAAAGCAGTAAATGACGATATATACAATTAAATAGAAAACCGATCAAAGTGCATACGCTACGATACCATGATTAAAGAAATTAACGAAGACCAGCCAGTATTGTCCCACCGATCTGCCGAACACAACGACAAGTCCACTCTTGTTTTGTCGCACCGGATGCATAAGTAAGATGCACACAGGCAATCATATAAAACAACAATAAGATTATCAAAATATTGCCGTAAACGTACACTCATACAATTCCCAAGACACATCTACTGAGAAATACAATTTCTGATACTTGCAATTGGATATTTTGAATAAAACCGGAAATATCAGACGAGTAAGCTGCAGTATGTAGACATAAACAGAAAACTGCGAAAGAATGCGTACAGAACAATCTTATTGCTAAGGCAATTAACAGTGACCATGCAATATGCCGCCCCGATCTACAGCACGCAACTACAATAGCACTCCAGCAATGTCGATCTGGAAGCGTACGTGCTCACACAGCCAATCATATGAAGTGTCAATGAGGGTAACAAATGATATCATAAACGATGCAAAGACACATTCACTAAGTCATAGAGTTTCTTCAAATAAGAAATGAAAATATTCAATAAAATCGGAAATATTATAACATTAAAATACCGTATGTGCAAATAAATGTGAGAATTGGGGAAAAATGCATACGGTACTAAAGCGGGGTTAAAGAATTTAACGTAGACCATACACTAGTATCCCTCCGATCTCCCGAACGCAATTACATGCCCCGGCCAGTAGTGTAGCTCGGACAGCGTAGGTACATATACAGACAATTATATCAAATAACAATATTTTTAACAAGATAATATCATAAACGCGTACGCTCAACTAATTTCAAAGGCACGTTTACTGAGAAATACAATTTTTTTACATAAAATTTGAATATTTCGAAGGAGAACGAAAATATAACAACAGTAAATTACAGTATCTATAAATAAATAGAATACTGGGACAGAATTCATATGATTCAAAATCAAGTATAAGGAATTAACTGAAACTATACAGTAATGCCGCGTCGAGCTGCCGTGTAGAACTACAAGACCTCGATGGTCGTCTTACTCCGGCTGGGTTGGTACGTATGCAGACAATATTATAAAGTAACAACAAGATTAACAGAATACTGGAATAAACGTAAGCTCAACTAATTCAAAAGGAATTTTTACAAAGAAATACAATGTTTGAAGATAAAAAGTTAGAATTCTGTAATATATCGAAAATATCATAATATTAAATTACAGTATGTATAAATAAAGTGAAAACTGGGAAAAGATGCAAGCGGTACAATATCATGGCAATAGTGATTTCCGACGACCATCAAGTAGTGTCGTTCCTATCTACCGAAAGCAACCACAAGTCGACTCCAGTGGTATCGTGCCGGCAACGTATGTACATATGGAGAGAATCATATAATATAACAGGTAATATGACAAGATATTGTCACAAACGTATGCTCAACTAATTCCAAAGGCACCTTTCATGTACGATTGAATTTCTGAAGTTAAAAACATGAAATTTTGAAAAAAATGGAAAATATCATAACAGTATGTTACAGTTCGTGTCCAGATATAGAAATGAGTTTCCACTTCAGTGACGGGCACATTAACTTGATGTGTGCATTAGAAGGCCGAACGTTAAACCTTTCGAGAACGTTACCACCTTATTTTAGAGACGAACAGAAAAGTCAATAGCTTCACTTATCCTGTGATTCGGGGAGGCAAGCCAGGTATTCCGGTTGTAAATCCGCTGAAGAATATGGTAAATAGACAGTATAGTTCACCGTTCGAACATTAGAAGCAGGCCGTCAAGCCGTTGTGGAGCATTACCTATATGTGTAAGATCAAACTTATTGCAGAATTCCGTTCCCTCCGAAAATCTAACTCGCTGCATCGGGAGTATTACACCGTGTTCAGAGATACTAACTCGTATCCATTTTATTGTCGAGCACCTTAATTGCATGCTTGAATAGAAAACTCGAGAGTCATACCGTTCGTGAGCGCTTCCACCATCATTGAGATTCAACCGGCTAAGTCAATAGCTTCACCCATCTTGCGATTTCGAGTGTCACATCAGGTATTCAGGGAACAAATCCGCTGAACAGTGTTCGCAATAGTATTGGCAATGTACAGGTTCAAACCGTAGTAGAAGTTAACCAATACGTAGACAGTGAAGCTTTCCACCGAGGGCATTTATTTTTCGCAAACCTCACCCGCTGGATCGAGAGTATAACTTCGTTTTCAGAGAAAGGAATTATTTTACATTTAAGTGATGTGCACCTTAATTTCATGTATGCATTAGAAGATCGGATGTCAGACCGTTCTACCTAACTTAACCCAAACCTCACCCTCACCATCCGTGATCCGAACCCCGTGCATCGATGGTATATCTACGTGTTTATAGAAGATAATTTGTATTCAGTTTAGTGACGACCATCTTAATTTCATGCAAGAGTGAGGTGATCGCGAGTCAATCCGATCGAGAAAGTTATCGCTCTTTTTGAGAGTCGCACAGCTAAGTCAATACCATCTCCGATCCTGTTATTCTGACAGTCAAACTAGTAACTCCGGGAGGCAATCCACAATTCAGAGCGTCAAACGTTTGTAGAACGTTACCTCTTGGTATAATGTCAAACATTTTACCGATGGCGATACCTTCCGATAGTCACACCCGCTGTAGCGAAGATATATCTACGTGTTCAGGAAAACAAATTATTATACACTCTAGAGACGGGGATTATATGTTCATGTGTGAATTAGAAGATCGAGCCCCAAACCGTTCGATAACGTTGCCAACCTCTTTGATAATCGAATGGATAAGTCAGTAGCTCTACATATCCTATGATTCCGAGAGCCACACCATGTAATCCGACAGTAACGCTGCAGATGAGAATTAGCTATTGATACCTTAATTATCAGAGTGAAAATAAAATTTATTGTAAAATCGTTTGGGAACGTTACCAATTGCTATACGGTCTAACGCTTTACCGAAGACTATTCCCTCCGAAAATCTAATCCACTGTCTCGAGAGTATAACTTCCTGATTACGGAAACACATTAGTATACAATTTAGTGTCGTCACCTTAATTTCAGGTATGAATTAGAATATCGAAGTTCAAACCATTCGAGATCGTTGGCACCTTCTGTGGGAGACGAACGGCTAAGTCAATAGGTGCACCTATCGTGTGATTCCGAAAGGCAAACCAGGTATTCCGTTAGAAAATTCGCAGTACACTATTTTCAATGGACACCTTCATTCACGGTTCGAATATTAATGTAGAGCACCAAACCGTTTGAGAACGCTACCAGTTGGTTCAGCGTCAAACGATTTACCATAGACCTTATCCCCCGAGAACCTAAACCGCTGTATCGTGGGTACATCTTTGTTTTCAGAGATACAAATTAGTATACATTATAGTGGATCACACCATCATTTAATGTATGATATAGTAGATCGAATGGCAAACTGATCCAGGATGTTACCACTAGATTTGAGAGTCGCACATCTATGTCTCTAGCTTCACTTACCCCGTGATTGCGAGAGTCGGACGAGGTCTTCCAGTAGTAAATTCGTTGAACAATATTGCATTTGTCACCTTAATTCACGGTTTGAATATTAAAGTTGAGTGTAACACCGCTGTAGAACGTTACATATTCGCATGGAGTCATCATTTTTACGGAAGCTCCTAACTTGCGAGACGCCTAACACGCTGTAGGGAGTGTTTTACTCAATGGAAACGGAATTAAATTAGTAGTCATTTTATCAGACGGACACCTCATTTTCACGTATGAATACCAAAATCGAGTGCCCAACCGTTCGAGAACGGCACCCCCCGCCCATTTGCTAGTCGCACAGCTATGTCAATATCATAACAGATCCTGTGATTCTAAAATTCAATACAGGTCCTCATGGAGTTAATGCGCTAACCAATACTGGTTATAGACTGTAGGAATAGCAGAGTACTGTGCCGAGCCGTTATAGAACGCTGCATATTGGTATCAACTCATCCTCTTTATCGAAGGCCTTACCGTCCGTGAGGCTAACCCGCCGAATCGACAGTACAGTAGAGAAACACAACAGTATATATTTTAGTGACGGTCACCGTAATTCCATGTCTGAATTAGAAAATTGAGTGTCTAACCGCTCGAGAACGTTGCCACTTTTTGTGAGAGACAAACGGCTAAGTCAGTAGCTTCACATATCCTGCGATTCAAAGAATCAAACCAGCTATACGGGGAGTAAATTCGCCGTACAGTATTGGTCATAGACACTATGCATTACGGTATTGACATTAATATAAAGAGTCAAACCGTTGTAGAACGTTGTCTATTCGTAAAGAGTCAACATTTTCCGAAGGCCTTACCTTCCTAGAAGCTATCCAGCTGTATGGAGGGTGTGGCTTCGTGTTCAGAGAAGCAAGTTGGTATCAATTTTAGTGACAGGCCACATAATTTCAAGTATTATTTAGAAGATCGAGTGTCAAACCGTTCGAGAACGTTACTACTTTCTTTGCAAGGTTTTCGGCAAAACGTTTCACTTTATAGCAATTGGTACCGTTCTCAAACGGATTGAGGCTCTACTTTAACCGTAAAACAGAGAATTAAGATGTTCATTGCCAACACCCTGCAGTGGATATACCCCTCGCATACCTACCGTGACTCTCCGAAACACAGGATAGGTGAAACTGGTTGTTATATGTGCCATTTCATGAAGAATGTGGTAACGTTCTCGAACGGTTTCATTCTCGATCTTTCTATTCATACACGAACAATAAGTGCGCGTGACTGAAATGAATGCTAACTTCTTTCTCTGTAGACGAAGTTATATTCTCGCTGACGCGGATGATGTTCGCGGATGGTAGCGCCTTCGCTAATACATTTGACTTTATGACTACTGGTAACGGTATCAAACGGTGTGACGCTGTATTTTAATATTCAAACCGTGATCTGAGGTGTCTATTGCTAATACCGTTCTGCGGATATAATCCCGTTATAGCTGGTTTGACTCTCGGAATCATGGGATAGGTGACGCTACTGACTTAGCCGGTCGACTCTCATAGAAGGTGGTAGCGCTCTCGAACGGCTTGCCGGTCGATCTTCTAATTCATACAGGAAGTTAAGGCGTCCGTTACTGAAATGGAGGCAAAACTTCTTTCCCTGTGCAGGACGTTATACTCTCGATACAGCCAGCCGGTTGTTCAGAGGATAAGGTTTTCGGTAAAGCGTTCGACTTCATAGCATTTGGTAACATGCACAAAGGGTTCGACGCCCAATTTTAATATTGAAACCGTGAATTAAGGTGTGTATTGCCATTTCTGGTCTGGCGGATTTACTTGCAGAATACCAGGTTTCTCTCTAGGAATTATAGGATGGGCGAAGCTATTGACATAGCCCCGCGAATCTCACAGAAGGTGGCAACGTTCTCAGACTGTTTGACTCTCGATGATGCTATTCATACTCGGAAATGATGTGACAGCCTGCTAAGGTATGTACTAATTGCTTCCGCGGACAGTCAGCAAAGCACTCTCTACACCGGCCTAGGCTACTCGGACGGTAAGGCCTTCCATAAAAATTTGACTCTGTACGAATAGGTAACTTTCTATATCAGTTTGACTCTGAACATTAATACTTATTCTGTGAATTAGGATGTCTAATTCCTATCCTGTACAGGCGATATACTCCCGGTATATCTGATATGATAGGCGGAATCACGCGATATGGGAAGCTATTGCCTTAGCCGTTCGATTTCCAAAGAAGTTTGTAACGATATCGAACGGTTTGACACACGATCTTCGTATTCATACCTGCTATTAAGGTAGACGTCCCTAAAATATATACTAGTTTGTTTCTATGGACACCAAGTTATACGCTCGATGCAGCGGGACCGGTTCTCGAAAGATAAGGCCTTCGGTAAATAATTTGACTCCATATGAATAGGTAACGTTCTACTACCTTTTAGCGCTCAGCTTTAGTATTCAAACGGTGGAGTAATGTGCCAATGGTCAATACCTTGCATCGTAGTTACTCACGGGATATCTGGTTGGGCACTCGGAATCACATGTCAGGTGAAACATTCAACTTTGCCGTTCGACCTTAAATGCGGGTGATAACGCCCTCGAATGGCTTGAGCCTCGATGTTCTATATCATACGTGAATTAAAGGTGACGTCACTAAATTGTATACTGGTGTGTTTCCATAAACTAAAAGCTATACTCTCGATACGGGCTGATAGGTAAGGGATTCGGTAAAACGATGGACCTTAAAGCAACTATAACGCTATCACACGGTGTAATATTGAATCCGCAATTATGGTATATATTGCCAGTACTGTACAACGCATTTACTCCCGGAACAGCTGATTTGACTTTCGGAATCGCAGGTTAGGTGAAGTTATTAACTTAGCTGTTCGTCTCCCACATAACATGGTAACGCTCTCGAACGGTTTGACCCTCGATCCTCTAATTCATACTTGAAGTTACGGTGCTCGTCACTAAAATCTCTGCAAATTTGTTTCTCTGAAAACGAAGTCATGCTGTCGTTACAGCGGGTTGGGTTCTAGGAAGATAACGAATGCGGTATAAGGAATGACTCTATACCTATTGGTAATGTTCTCAGACGAATTGACATTCTACTGTAATATTCATACCGTGAGTTATGGTGGGTATTGCCGCTACACTCTAGTGCACTTACTCCTGGAACACCAGGCTTCACTCTCGGAATTACAGGATAGGTGAATCTGTTGACTCGGCCGTTCTACTCAGAAGGAAGGTGGAAACGTTTTCCAGCGGTTTGAGATTCGGTCATCTTATTCATACATGTAGCTATGATGCGTGCCACAAAAATTTATACCAATTCGTTTCTCTGAACACGAAGTTATACCCGCGGTTCAGCGGGCTATGTTCCTGAAAGGTAAGCTATTCGGTCAGGAATATGACGTTATAGAAAATGGCGACGTTCTCCAGCCGTTTGACTCTGTACTTTATTATCCATACCGTGATTTACGGGGTCTAATGCCAATACTGATCTGCGCATTTGCTCCGGCAATATCTGATTTGCCTCTCGGAATCAAAGATGAGGTGCTGCTACTGACTTAAATATCCGATGTTCAAAGAAGGTGATAACCATGTCGAACCGTTTGACACTCGATCTTCTAATTCGTACACGAAATAAAGGTGTACGTCACTAAAGTGAATAATAATATCATTCTGTGAACACGAACTCCTACTCTGGATGAAGCCGGTGAGATTCGCGGAAGGTAAGGTCTCCGGTAAATCGTTTGACTTTATTGCAATTAATTACGTCCTCCAACGGTTTGGCGCTCTATTTCAATATTCAGACCGCGAATCAGGGTGTCTATTGGGAATACAGTTCAGAGGATTTACTCCAGCAATACCTGGTTTGACTCTCCGAATGACAAGACAGGTGAAGCTATTGACGTATCCGTCCGACACTCAAAGGGTGTGGTAATGTTTTCAAACGGTTTGACGCTATATACTTATTTTTAAACCGTTAATGAAGTTGTTTATTACCAATACTGTTCAGTGGATTTACTCCCGGAATACCTGCTTTGTCTCTCGGAATCACTGCATATGTGTAACAGTTGAGTTAGCCGTTCGATCCTCATGCAAGGTGGATCCTCATGCAACGTTCTGGATCGGTTTGACACTCGATCTTCTAATTCAAAGAGGAATTTAAGTTGCCCGACACTAAAATGTATGATCATTTGCTTCTCTGAACTCGAAATTATGCATACGACACTGCGCCTTATGTTCTCGGAAGGTAAGGAGTGCGATGCAGAGTATGACGTTGTACCAATTGGTAACATTTTCAAACGTTTTCAGTCTCTACCTTATCATTCATAGCGTGAATTAAGATGTCTACTGCCAATACTTTACAACGCACTTACGGCTGGAATACCTGTCTTGACTCTAGGAATCACAGGATAGATGAAGCTATCGACTTGGACGTTTGACTGTCAAAGAGTGTGCAGACGATCTTCGGTAAAGATATGACTCTATACCTACGTGTACCGGTCTGCAACGGTCTCACAGTGTTCTTTAAGATTCATTCCATGAACTATGGTGTCTCTTGCCAATACTGCTCAGTGCATTAACACCCGGTATACCTAGTTTGGCTCTCTGAATCATATGATAGGTGATGCTATTGACGATGCTGTGCAACTCTCAGAGAATGTGGTAACGTTCCCGAACAGTTTGACTCTCCATATTGCTATTCATACATGCAGCAAACGTGTCCGCCTGCTGAAATGTCTACTGATTTATTTCCGTGTACACTAAGCATGAGACTCGCTGCAGTGGGTTGGGTTCTCAGAAGGTAAGTCCTAGGATAAAGAGTTTGATCCTGTGGCAGTGGGTAGCTTTCTTGAACCGTTTGCCTCAGTTCTCTAATACTGATACGTTGAATTATAGTGTCTATTGCAAATACTGTACTGCGGATTTACATCCGAAATACTTCGTACCACTCTTGGAGTCACAGGATAGGTGAAGATTTTCTATTAGCCCTCCCAAAACAGTCATAACATTGTTGAATGGTTTGATAATGCATCTCCTTATTCGTACATGAAATTGGGTTGCCCGTCGCTAAAATGAAAACTAATTTGTCCCTCTGAACACCATGATGTACTCTTGACACAGCGGATTAGATCTTGGGATGGTAATGTCTTCAGTAAAACGTTTGACTTTATACCAATTGGTAACGCCCGCAAACAGTTTGGCGCTCTACTTTAATATTTAAACCGTGAACTAAGGGTACTATTGCCAATATTTCTCATCGTATTTACTCCAGGAACACCTGGTATCCCTCTCGGAATCACAGGATATGTGAAGCAATTGACATAGCCGTTCGTTTCCCTCAAATGGTTGTAAGGTTCTCGAAAGTTTTGACCGTCGATCTTCTATTTCATACATAAAAACAATGTGCTCGACTCTAAAACGTATACTAATTCTTGCTACTGAACACAATAATGTACTCTCGATGCAGCGGGTTTGATTTCGGAGGGAAAGATCTTCGGTAACACGTTTCACTTTATAGGCATTGGTAACATTCACAAACGGTGTGACGCTCTATTTTAATATTCAAACTGTGAATTAATGTGTTTATTGCCAATACTTTTCAGTGGATTTATTCCCCGAATACCTGGGCTGACACTCTGAATCTCAATGTAGATGAAGCTATGGACATAGCTTGGCAAAAATCATTTTAATGAGTAACGGTCTCGAACGTTTTGACCCTCGATCTTCTAATTCATGCATGGAATTAAGGTCCCTCTCACTGAAATAAATAATAATTTCGTAATCTAAACACGACGTTATACTCTCGATGTACCGGGTGAGGTTCGCGGAAGTATACGCCATCGGTAAAACGTTTGACTTCATACCAATTGGTAACGCTGTCAAACGGTTTGTTGCTCTACGTTAATATGCAAACTGTGAATTAAGGTGTCTATTGCCTATAACGTTCAGCGGATGTGCTCCCGGATTAACTGGTTTGACTTTCGGAATCGCAGGATAGGTGAAGCTATTGACTCAGCCGTTCGACTCAAAAGAAGGTGGTAACGATCGCGAACTATTTGACAATCGATCTTCTAGCTCCTACATGAAATTAAGGCATCCGTCTGCTAAAATGTCCACTAATTTGGTTCTCCGAACACGAAGTTGTACACACGATACAAGCGGGTCATGTTCTCGAATGGTAGGGAATCCGGGAAGGAATATGACTTTATACCAATGCCTAACGTTTTCAAACAGTTTGACTCTTGACCTTAATACTCGTATCGTGAATTAAACATTCTATTGTCAATACTGTGCAGGGGATTTACTGCTGGAATGCACGGCATGGCACCCGTAACAGGATAGGAGAAGCTATTGACTTTGCCGATCGGTCGGCAAAGAAGGTGGAAACGTTCTCAAAGGGTTTGGCCAACGATCATCTATTTCATAAGTGATATTCGAGTGCCGGACACTAAAGTGTGTACTAATTTGTTTCTCTGCTCGCGACGATACACTCTCGAAGGAGCGCGATAGGTTCTCGGTAGGTAAGGCCTTCGGTATATATTTGGAATCCATGCCAATATTTAACGATCTACAATGGTGTGAATCCGTACGTAATGTTTCGTACCGTGAATTAAGGTGTTCATTGTCAGTACGGCACAGCGCATGTACTCCCGGCACACCTGGTTTGACCCACGGAATCATAGGATGTGTGATGCTAGTGACAGCCGTTCGAACTTCAAAGATGGTGGTAACGTTCTCACACTCGATCTTCTGTTTTATACATGAAATTAATGTGACCGTCACTAATTTGTATACTAATTCGCATTCGCGAACACGAAGTTATACTCTGGATGCAGACAGTTATCTTCTCGGAAGGTAAGGCCTTCAGTAAAAAGTTAGGCTCTATGCGAGTACGTAAAGTTCTACAACGGCTTGAATTTGTCTTTAAATATTTATTCCGCGAATTATCGTGTCTAATGCAAAGACTGTTCAGCGAATTTATTCCTGTATTACCTGATTTGCCTCTCGGTATCACATGGTACGTGATGCTACTGACATAGCTGTTCTACTCCAAAGGATGTTGGTAATGTTCTCGATCGGTTTGACACTCGGCCTTCTTATTCACACATGAAATTAAGGGTGCCGTCACTAAAATGTATACTAGTTCGTACCTCTCAGCACGGTGTTTTACTCCCGATACGGCGAGTTGGTTTCTCGGAAGGTAAAGTATTGGGTAAAAAGGGTGGCTTTATACCATTTGGTATTGTTGTCCGACGGTTTGACGAATATTCGTGCCGATAACTAAGGTGTCTATTGCCAATTCTGTTCAGCGGATTTTCTCCCAGAACACCTTGTTTAACTTTCGGAATCACAGAATGGGTGTTGCTGTTTGCTTAGTCGTTCGTCTTTCACAAAAGATGGTAACGTTCTTAAATGGTTTGACACTCGATCTTTTAATTCATACATGAAGATAACGTGCCCGTCGCTGAAAGGAAAACTAGTATCTTTCTATGAACACGAAGTTACACCATGGAAACGGCGAGTTTTCTTCACCGAAGGTAAGGCGATCCGTGAAATGTTAGACTTTATACCGTTTGCCAATGCTCTCAAACGGTTTGACGCTCTATTTTGTTATTCAAACCGTGAACTTTGTTGTCTACTGGCAATACTGTTCAGCAGATTTACTCCAGCAATACCTGGTTTGACGCTCGAAATCACTGGAAAGGTGAAGCAATTGCCGTAGACATGCAATTCTCAAAGGAGGTGGTAACATTCTCGGACGATTTGACCCTGCACCTTCATATTGATACATGCAATCAATATGTCCGTCATCTAAAGGGTCTACTAATTTGGTTCCATGAACACTAAGCAAGACACTTGCTGGTACAGGTTATGTTCTCGGAGAGTAAGATATCCGGTTCAAGGTTTGACCTTATACCAGTAGGTACCGTTCTACGATTGTTCGAATCTCTATATTACTATTCATGCCGTAAATAAAGGTGTCTATTGCCAAAACTATTCAGCGGATTTACACCAAGGATACCTTCTTTGACTCTCGGAATCACAAGATGGGTGATGCCATTGACGTACGGGTAGCACTCTCAGGAAAGGTGGTAACGTCCGTACATCGTATGGATGCTGATCATTCTCTTCGTACGTGATATTAAGATGCGCGACGCTAAAACGTTCATTAATTTGTTCCTCTGAACCCGACGTTATACCCTCGGTACAGTGGGTTTGGTTTTCGGAGTGTTCGGTCCTCAGCGTAACGTTCGATTTTATACCAATTGGTAATTCTCAGAAGCAGCTTGACTCTCTGCTTTGGTATCCAGTCCAGCATTCTATTGCCAATACTGCTCAGCGGATGTACTCCCGGTATACCTGGTATTACAGTCGGAATCACAGGATAGGTGAAGCTATTGATTTAGCCGTTCGTCTCTCTAAGAAGTTGGTAATGTTCTTAGACGTTTAGGCCATCGATCTTCTAATTCATACATGAAATAAAGGTTCCCGTCACTGAAATGTGCACACATTTATTTCACCGAACATGAAGTTATACCCTAGACACAACGGGTTTGATTCGCGCACGGTTCGGCCTTCGATAAAACGTTTGGCTTTATACCAATTGGTAACGTTCTCCAACGATGTGAAGCTCTATTTTAATATTCAGACGGCGATGGAAGATATCTATTCCCAATACAGTTCAGCGGATTTACTCCAGGAATACGTGGTGTGATTCTCGGAATCACAGGATAGGCGAAGGTATAGACTTAGCTGTGCGACTCCCAGGGAAGGTAGTAACGTTCTCCCACGGTTTGTCTCTCGATTTTGCTACTTAAACATGAACATAAGGAGTCCATCTTCCAAAATGTCTATTAATTTGTTTTGGCGTGAACAGTAAGCAAGACACCCCAACAGCTCATTTGTTTCTAGGAGGGCAATGTATTCGGTATAAAGAATGACTTTATACAAATTGTTATTGTTTTCCGACAATTTGAATCTCTACCACAATTTTCAGAACGTGAATTAAGGTGTCTATTGCCTATGCTGTTCAGCGGATATAATCCTGGAATACCTAGATTGACTCCCGGGATCACGGGGTAAGAGAGGCTAGTGAGTAAGCTGTGCGACTCTCAAAGAACGTGGCAAATTTCTCGAACGGTTTGACCCACGATCCTCTTATTCATAATGAAATTAATGTGGCCGTCACTAAAATGTTTACTAGTTTGTTTCTCTGAACACCACGGTATATCCTCGAAGCCGCGAGTTAGCTTCTCCGACGGTAATGATATTTACTAAGGTAATAAATTTATACCCATAGCTAACGTTCTACAGTGAATTGATGGTGTGCTTTAATATTCAAACCGTGAATTAAGGTGTCTATTGCACATACTGATCAGCGGATTTACTCCCGAAATACCTGGTTTACTTCTCCAAATCACAGGATGGGTGACGCCATTGACTTAGCTATTCAATTATCATAGAATGTGATAACGGTCTAGAACTGTTTTACCCTCGATCTTCTAATTCCGGCATGACGCTATGGGGCGCGTCAATGAAATGAATATAAATTTTTTTTCTAAACACAAAATTACTCTCTCGATGAAGCGGTTGATGTTCGCGGAAGGTAAGGCCTTCTATAAAACGTTTGTCTTTATACCAATTGGTAACGCTCTCGAGCGGCTTGACGCTCCACTTTAATGTATAACCCGTGACATAAGGGGCCTATTGCCAATACTGTACAACAGATTTACTCCCGGAGTACCTCATTTGACTCTTGGAATCTTGGAATGGGTGAAACTATCGACTTGGCCGTTCGTCTCTCAATGCAGGAGGTATCGTTTTCGAACGGTTTGATACATCGATCACATTATTCATACATGAAGATAAGGTGCCCGTCACATAAATGTGTACAGATTTCTTCCTCTGAACACCAAGTTATACTATCAGTATGATGCGATGGGCTTCGGAGTGTAAAGGATTCAGTAAAACGTTTGACTATATTCCAATTGGCAACGACCTCAAGCGTATTGGCTCTGTACTTTAATATTTATACCGTGCAGTGGGGTGTCTAATGCCAATACTCTCCAGCGGATTTGTTTCCGGAATACAGTGCTTGATTCGCGGTACCACAATATCTGTGAAGCTATGGACGTAGGCATTCCACTCCCAAAGAAGGTGGTTACGTTCTACAAAAGTTTGTGCCTCGTTCTTCTAATTCGTGAATGAAATTAATGTGCTCGTCACAAAACTGTGCACTAATTTGCTGCTCTGAACACGAATTAATACCCCGAATATACAGGGTTCGCGTCTCGGAAGGTAAGACGTTCTGTAAAACGTATAACTTTATACAATTCGGTAACGCTCTACAACGATATGACGGTCTGCTTTAATATTCATTCCGAGAATTAAGGTGTTTATTGCCAAAACTGTTCGGGTCATTTACTCCCGGAATATCTGGTTTAACTTTCGGAATCACAGGATAGTTGGAGCTATTGACTTATCCAGTGGACTCGCAGAGAGGGTGGTAACGTTATCGAATGGATTGGCAATCGATCTTCTAATTCATACACAAAGTTAAGGTGCCCGTCGCTAATATGTATAGTAATCTGTTCCTCCGAACACGATGTTATATTCTCGATATAATGCGTTTGGCTTGCGGACCGTAAGGGGTTCAGAAAAACGTTTCACTTTATTCCAACTGGCAACGTTCGCAAACGGACTGACTCTGTACCTTAATATTACACCATGAAATAGGGTGCCTGATGCCAATTCTCTTCAGCGTATTTACTCCAGGAATACATGGCTTGTCTCTTGGAATTTTGGAATAGGTGAAGCTATTGACATAGCCGTCCGCCTCTCAATGAATGTAGTAACGTTCTCCAAGCGTTTGACACTCGACCTTCAAATTCATTTATCAAAATAAGGTATGCCTCTTCTATAATGTCTACTAATTCGTTCCTGTAAACCCAGGACAAGACAATCCCTAAGGCGGCTTGCGTTTTCGGAATGTAAGGTATAGGTTAAAAGGAATGACTTTCTACCAATTGGTAATGTTCTCCGACGGTTTGAATTTCAACATTAATATTCATGCCGTGAATTACGGTTTGTGTTGCCAATATTGTTTTGCGTATTTACGCCTAAAATACGTGGAATATTTGACGCAATCAATGGGAGAAGCTATTGTCATAGATGTGAGGCTTTCAAAGAAGGTGTAATCGTTCTGCAAAGGTTTGGCTATCGACCTTGCTATTCATACATATAGCAAAGCGGCTCGTCTGTTAAAAATCTACTGATTGGTTTCACAGGAAGTAAGTATGATACTCGATACTCGTAAATAGTATGACTTTATAAAAATAGGTTATGTTCTACAACGAATTGACTGTCTACTTTAATATTCAAACCGTGAATTAATGTGACTATTGCCAATACTGTTCAGCGGATTTACTCCTGGAATTCCAGGCTTGACTGTCGGAATCACGAATATAGATGAAGCTATTGAAGCAGCCGTTCGACTCTCGAAGAAGCTGGTAACGTCATCGAACGTTTTGACACTCGATCTTCTAATTCATAGATTAAACTAACGGTCCCATCACTGGAATATTTACTAATTGGATTCTATGACCACGAAGTTCTACCGTCAGTCCTGAGGGTTATATTCACGGACGGTATGGCATTCATTGACGAGTATTACGTTATTCGATTTAGTAGCATTCTCAAACGGATTGACAATCTACTTTAATATTCATACTGAGAATTAATGTGTTCATTGCCAATAGACTACAGCGAAGATATTGGTTAAACCGTTCGTCCCCCGCAGAAGGCGGCAACATTCTCGAGCGGTTTGACACTCGATATTCTAATTCATACATGAATTTAAGGTGCCGTCACTGAAATGTACACTAATGTGTTTCCCTAAACACGACGTTATACTCTCAATGAAACGGGTGAGTTTCGCGGAATATACGTCCTACAGTAGAACGTTTGACCTTATAGCAAATGGTATCGTTCTCAAACGAATTTTCGCACTACTTTACCACGCATGCCGTGAACTAAGGTGTCAGTTGCCAATGAACGCCAACGGTCTTACTCCCGGATTACCTGGTGAGTCTCTCGGAATCAATGGATAGTTGGAGCTATTGACTTATCCGTTCGACTCTCAAAGAGGGTGGTAACGATCATGATAGATTTGACCCTCTATCTTCGAATTCATATATGTACTTAATGTGCCCGTCGCTACAGCGTATACTAATTGGTGCCACGGGACACAATGTTATAGTCTCGATACAGCGGGTTTGATGTCAGAGGGTAAGGTCTTCTGTAAAGCGTATAAACTCATACCAATTGGTATCGTATTCAAACGGATAGTGGCTCTACACTAATATTCAACGCGTGTATTTGGGTGTCTAATGTCAATACTGATCAGCGGATTTACTCCCGGAATGCCTGGTTTGAGTCTCGAAATCACAGGACTGGTGAAGCTGTTGACTTAGCCGTTCGACTCTCACAGAGGAGGGCAACGTTCTGGAACGGTTTGACGCTTGTCCTTTTTATTCATAATGAAATTAAGGTTCCAGTGACTAAAATGTTTACTAATTTGAACCTCTGAACACGAAGATATACCTTCGGTGCAGCGGGTTTCTTTCGCGGAAAGTGAGGAGTTCGATGGGAAGTTTGTGTCATAGCAATTGGTAAAGTTCTTCTACAGTCTGCCGTTCTACTTTAATATACATACCGCGAATTATGGTGTCCATTGCAAATACTGTTCAGCGGATTTTCTCAGGGAATAGATGGTTTATCTCTCGAAATCACAGGAAAGGTGAAGCTATTGCCTTATCCATGCGAATTGACGCTCCATCTTCCTATTGATAGATGCATTAAAGTGTCCGTCTGCTAAAGAGTCTACTAATTTGTTTCCTTCAACACTAAGCCAAGCACTCGCTTCAGCGGGTTATGTTCTCGGAGGGTATGGTATCGGGTATAAAGTTTGAGCGCATACAAGTAGGTACCGTTCTACGATGGTTTGGAACTCAATATTACTATTTATACAGTAAATTATGATGCCTATTGCCAACACCGTCCTGCGGATATTCTCCTGGAATACCTGGTTTGACCCTCGGAATAACAACATAGGTGAAGCTACTGACCTAGCCACTCGACACTCAAGGAGGGTGGGAACGTTCTTGATCGGTTGGACCATCGATATTCTAATTCATAAGTGAATATAAGGTGCCGTCACTAAAATGTCTACTAATTTGTTTCGCTGTGCACGAAGTTATACCCTAGATAGAGCGGATTATGTTCGCGGAAGGTACGGCCTTCAGTGAGATGGCAGACCCTATACCAATAGAAAACGTTGTGCAACTATATGGTCCTGTTCTTTAAATTTTATACCGTGAAGTAGGGTGTTAGTGCCAATACTGTATAGCGTATTTACACCCGGTATGCATGTTGTGAGCCTTGGAATCACGGGATAGGTGATGCTATTGACTTAGCCGTTCGTCTTTCGCAGAAGGTGGTAACGTTCACGAACAGTGTGCCCATAGACCTTTTAATTCATACATGCCATTAAGGTGCCCGTCTCTATAATGTAAAGTAGTATGTTCCTCTAAACACGAAGTCATACTCTCGATACGGCGGATTGGACGTTCGTTGGGTAAGGTATTCTGTAAAACGTCTGACTTTACACCAATTGGTAACGTTCTCAAATGGGAGAACGCTCTACTTTAATATTAAAACCGCTTATCAAGTTGTCTATTGCCAGTGTTGTTCTGCGGACTTACGCCAGGAACACCTGGTCTCTCTGTCGAAATCATGGGGCAATTGAATCTTACAACTAAACGGTTCGATTCTCAACTACGGTGATAAAGTTCCGATCGTTTCTACCCACGGTCTTGTAATTTATAAATGAAATTAAGGTGCCCGTCACTAATAAGCACATTAGTTTGTTCCTCTGATCCCTATGTCTTACTCCCGATACAGCGGGCTGAGCTTACTGTTGGTATGGCCTTCGCTAAGCCGTTTGACTTTACACTAATTGGTAACGATCTAATTATTATTGACGCTCCATTATAGCATTCAGATCGTGCATTAAGGTGTCTTAAGCCAAACCAGTTAATCGGATTCACTTCCGAAGTATCTGGTTAGAACTCCGGAATCAAAGGATAGGTGCAGATATTGACTTAGCAGTTCGTGTCTCACAAAAGGTGGTATCGTTCTCGATCGGTTTGTCCCTCGATCTTCTTATTCATACATGCAATTAAGGTACCCGTTACTAAAATATATACTAATTCGTTTCTTCGAGCACGTACATATACTCTCGATACAGCGGCCTAGGCTCTCGGAGGGTAGAGTCTTCAGTGTTACGTTTGACTTTATACCAATTGGAAATGAGCTGAAACAGTATGTCGCCCGACATTGATATTCAAACCGTGAAATCAGATGGGTATTGCCAATACAGTTCAGCGCATTTAACCCAGGGATACCTGGTTTAAATTTGGGAGTCGCAAGATGGGTTATATTATAGGCTAGTCTGTGCGACTATCAAAAGTTGTAGCACCTTACTCGATCACTTAGACACGAGATTTTGCAATTCATACATGAAAATGGGTGTATGTCTGGTATAATGTCTACTAATTTAATTCCGTTCCCACTGAGAGAAGCACTTCCTACAGCGGGTTATGCTCCACGGCAGTTAAGGTCTTCGGTAAAAGGTTAGACTCTATACCAATAGGTAACGTTGCACATCTGTGTTACACTGTACTTTAGTATTTACACCGGGATGTAGGGTTTTTAATGCCGATACTGTACAGCTGATATCATCCTGCAATTCCAGGATTGACTCTCGGAGTCACAGGATAGGTGAAGCTATGGACTTAGCTCTGCGACTCTCCGTGAAGATGGTAACGTTCTGCAAGAGTTTGCCTCAGGACCTTCTAATTCATTCATGAAATTGAGGTGCCCGTCACTAAAATGTACACTAATTTGTTTCTCTGGACTCAAAGTTATTCTTTCGGTACCGTGTGTTTGGGTCTAAGAAGGTGAGGCCTTCGATAAAATGATTGACACTATACAATCACGTAACATTCTACAATGGCTAGACTATGTGCGTTAATATTTATAACGTGAACTAGGGTGTCTATTTCCAATACTGTACTGCGGATTTAATCCCGGAATACCTGGGTTTACTCTTGCTATCACAGTATATGTGAAACTATTGACTTAGCTGTTCGATTATCACGGAAGATGAGATCGTCCTCGATCGGTTCGACTCTCGATAATTCTGATCATACACGAAAATCAGGTGCGCTTCTGCTGTAATAACTACTAACTTGTTTCCGTGAATGATTACTAACACAGTGGTTACAGCGGCTTAGGTCCTCTGAAGGTAAGGTCTCTGCTAAAACGGTTGTCGTCATGCCAATTGGCTCTCAAACGGATTGTCGCAATACTTTAATATTCAAACCGTAAATTGAGGTGTCTTTTGCCAATAATGTTCATCGCAGAAACTTCCGGAATACCTGGATTGGCTATCATAATAACAGGATAGGTGAAGCTACTGACTTAGCCGTTCAACTGCCAAAGAGTTTGGCTACGTTCTTGAAAATTTTGACCGCCGGTTTCTTAATTCGTACATGAAATTATGGTGCGCGTGACTAAATTGCATATTATCTTGCTTCTCTGAACACGGTGTAATACATGCGATACAGTGGACTTGCTTTTCGAAAGGTAAGGCCTTCGGTAAAAGTTTGAACCTGTACTACCGTTCTACAACGGTTTTACTCTGTACTTTAATATTCTCTCCGTGAATTATGGTATCTATTGTTAATAATCTTCAGTAGGTTTACCCTCGGATTACCTGGCTTGACTCTCGGAGGCACTGGATATGTGGAACTATTGACTTATCCGTTGGACTCTCCAAAAAGGTGGTAAACCTCTCGAACTGTATGACACTTGGTCTTCTTATTCACAATGATATTAAGGTTCCTGTTACTAAAATGTTTACTATTTTGATCATCTGAACACGAAGTTATACTCTCGATACAGCGGGATAGCTTCTCAGAAGGTAGGGCTATCGGTAAAGTGTCTGATACTGTACAAATAACTAACGTTCTATAAAGGTTTGACGGTCTGCTATTGTATTCAAACCGTGCATTACGGTGCCTATTGTCAATACTGTTCAGCAGATTTACTCCGGGCACACCTGCTATGATTTTGGGAAGCACAGGGTACGTGAAGCTATTGACATAGCTGTTCCATTGTCAAAGAAGGTGGTAGCGTTTCCGAACTGCATGACTGTCGATTTTTCTATTTATACATGAATATAGCGCTCCCGTCTGCAAAAATGACTACTAATTTGTTTCCGTGTTCACTAAACATATCACTCGCTACAGCGGGTTAGATACTTGGAAGGTAAGGCCATCGGTAAAATGGTTCACCCTATACCAATTTTGTAACGCTCTCAAACGGTTTTACGCTCTACTTCAGTATTTAAATCGAGAAATATGGGGTCTATTGCCAATACTGTTCAACAGATTCACTCCCTATTATTTTAGCGTTTCGACTCCCAAAGAAGGTGGTACCTTTCTGTAACGGTGTGACTCTCCATGCAGATACTTATACACAAAAATGTGCTGCACGGCAGCAAAAGTAAGGCACTCGCTTCAGCGGTTTAGGTTGTCTTATGGTAAGGTATTCGGTAAGAATACTGACTTTATACGAATAGGTAAATTTCTTCGACGGTTTGAGTCTTCACTTTAATATTCATACGATGAATAAAGGTGTATATTGCAAAAATGTTCAGCGGATTTACTCGCGGAATATTGCGTTAATCTCTGGGAATCACAGGATTGGTGTCGCAATCGACTTAGCCGTTCAACTCTCAGCGAAAGTGGTAAAGCTCTGGACCGGTTTGAAACCCGATCTTCTAATTCATGAACGAAATTATGGTGTCCGCCTCAAAAATGTATACAAATGTGTTTCCCCCAATACGTAGTTATGCTTTCAATACGGCGCGATAGCTGCTCGGAGGGAAGGCTTTCAGTAGCAGGTTTGACGCTATGCGAGTAAGTAACGTTCTTCATCGGTTAGACGATCTGCATTAGCATTAATACCGTGAACTAAGTTACAGGAGTATAGGAGTACAGGAGTATATTGCCAATACTTGTCGGCGAATATACTCCCGGAAAGCCAGGTTTGACTGTCGGAGTCACAGTATGGGTGAAGCTATTGACTTTGCCCATCGACTCGCTAAGACGGTGATATCGTTCGCTAACGACATTAACCCTCGATCTTCTATATAATACATGAAATTATGGTGCCTGTCACTTAGATTTAGAATAACTTTCTTCCCGTACACGAAGTTATGCTCTCGATGCAGCGGATTAGTTTCTCGTATGGCTGGGTCTTCAGAAGAAATTTTGACTTTATTCCCACCTGGTAACGTTCGCAAGCCGTTTCACGCTCAACTTTTATATTCAATCCGTCAATTAAGGTATCTAGGGCCAAAACTGCTCCGTGGAATTAAACCCGGCATACCTGGTTTGGTTCTCGGTATCACATGAGAGGTGAAGTTATTGACTAAGCCGTACGACACTTAAAGAAGGTGGGATCGATCTCGAACGGTTTGACTCCCGATTATTCTATTCACACATGAAAAGAAGGTGTCCGCCTGCCAAAATGTATACTAGTGTGTTTATCTAGACACGATGTTATACTATCGATACGGCGGATCAGATTCTCGCACGGTAAGGGTTTCAGAAGAACGTTTGACTTTATAGCAATTAGTAACGTTCTCAAACGGCTTGGCAATCTACTGTAACATTGAAACAGTGAATAAAGGTGTCTATTGCCTATGCTGTTCAGCGAGTTTACTCCAGCAATACCTGGTTTGGTTCTCAGAAACACAGGATATGTGACTTAGCCGTTCGACTT
Source organism: Lasioglossum baleicum (assembly GCF_051020765.1). Taxonomy (NCBI): domain Eukaryota; kingdom Metazoa; phylum Arthropoda; class Insecta; order Hymenoptera; family Halictidae; genus Lasioglossum; species Lasioglossum baleicum. Next base: position 154,198 of record NW_027469154.1, on the reverse strand, counting down.
TAAAATAGGTGGTAAAGTTCTACAACGGTTTGACTCTCGGTTTGGCTAGTCATACATAAAAATAAGGCCTCCGTTTGCAAAATTGTCGACTAATTTGTTTCCATGAACAATAAGCATGGCACTCTCTACAACGGGTTAGGGCATGGGATGTTCATGCCTTGGGTAATGGTTTGTCACTATATCAATATGTAAAGTTCTAAAATGGTTTAACGCCCTACAATCACATTCATACCGTGAACTAACGTGTCCACCAGCTATAATGGACTGTGGATTTACTCCCGGAATACCTGGTCGGACCTTCGGAATCACAGGACAGGTGTAGCTATTGATTGAGCCGTTCGTTTCTCGCAGAAGGTGACAACGTTCTGGAGCGGTTTGACCGTCGGCCTTCTAATTAGTTCATGAAGTTAAGGTGCCAGTCACTGAAATGAATACTTATTTCTTTTTGTGAACATGAACTTATACTCTCGAAACGCCTTGTTTGCATCCCCGAGGGTAAGGCCGTCGATAAAGTGTTTGACTTTATACCAATTGGCATCGCTCTAAAAGGCCTTCACGCTCTACTTCAGGATTGAAACCGTGAATTAATGTCTCCATTGCCAATAATCTTCAGCGGACTTGCTCCTAGAATACCTGGTTTTAATCTTGTTTTCACAGGATAGGCGATGCATTTGACCTAGCTGTTCGACTCTCAAAGACGGTGCAAACGTTCTTTAACTGTTCAACCATCGATATTCTAATTCGTACTCGTATTTGAGGTACCGTAACTGAAGTGGGTAATAATGTGTTTCACTAAACACGAAGTTATACTCTCGATATGGCGGACTAGCTTCGCGGGCGGTAAGGCTTTCGGCAAAACGTTTGACTTTGTAACAATATGGAACGTTCTACATATGTATGACTATGTAATTTAATCTTTAAACCGTGGACAAAAGTTTCCGTTGCCAATAGTGTAAAGCTGATTGATTCTCGGAATACCTAGTTTGCCTATCGGAATAGCGTGATAGGTGAAGTTATCGACTTAGTCGTGCGACTCTTAAAGAAGCTGGTATCGATCTCGAACGGTTTGACACTGGATCTTCTAATTCATAGATTAAACTAACGAGCCCGCCCCTAAAGTGTTTACCAATTGGTTCAATGTCCACGAAGTTATACCGAGGACGCTGCGGGTTATATTCTCGGAAGGTAAGTATCTGTTGAAGAGTATTATGTCATTCCTATTAATAGTATTCTCAGTCGGTTTGGCGCTATACTTTAATATTCATACCGAGAATTATTGTGTCCATTGCCAATAGTGTACAGCGAATTTACACAAGGAGCACCTGGCATGACTCTCGGAATAGCAGGACTGGTGAAGCTATTGACTTAGCCGTTCGTCTCCATCAGAAGGTGGCAACGTCCTCGAACGATTTGACCCGCGATCATCTAAATCACTCCCCGAATTTAAGGAGACGTCACTAAATTTTATACTAATGTGCTTCCCCATACACGTAGCTATACTCTCGAAACGGCGAGATAGCTTCCCGAATTGTAAGTGAAATCGGTAAAACGAGTGACAATATAGCAATGAGTATCATTCTCAAACAGTGTGGCGCTCTACTTTAATATTCAAAATGTATGTTAAGGTGCTTATTGCCAATAATGTTCAGCGGACTCTGAGAATCACAAATATGGACGAAGCAAGTCACTTAGCCGTTCGACTCTCAATGAGGGTGGGATCGTTGTCGAATGGTTTGGCACTCGATCTTACAATTCATTCATGAATTTAAGGTGCCCGTCACTAAGAGGGAGAATAATTTCTATCTCTGGGAACGAAGTTATACTCTTGATAGAGCTGGTTACTTTTTCGGGGTGTCAAGTCTTCCGTGAAACGGTCGACTTTATAGCAATTGGTGGCGTTCTACAATGGTTTGACAGTCTGAATTAATATTCAAATCGTGAATTGAGGTGTCTATTGCTATTTCTGATTAGTGGATATTCTCGAGGAATACCTGGTATGACTCTCGGAGACACACGATATCTCGAGCTACTGACTTAGCCGTTCTATTCTCAAGGAAGGTGGTATCGTTCACGAAAGGTCTGACTCCCGATTTTGCAATTCATATATGGAAATAAGATGCGCTTCTGCTATTGTGGCTACTAATTTGATTCCGAGTACACTGAGCAAGGCACTGGCGATAGCGGTTTAGGGTTTTGGCCGGTAAGGCCTTCGATAAAAGGTTTGAGTCCATACCTGTATGTGACGTCCTACATCGGATTGACTAGGTGCTTTGTTATTTGACCGTTAGTTAAGGTGTATAATGCTGATACTGTATAATGGATTTACTACCGGATTAACTGGTTTCGCTCTCGTAATCACAAGATATGTGGAGCTATTGAATAAGCCGTTCGGCTCTCAAGGAAGGTGGTTACATTCTCGATCGGCTTGACACTGGATCTTCTGATCTATAGAGGAAATTAAGTTGCACGTCACTAAAATTTATACTATTTTGCTATTCTGACTACGAAGTCATACTCTCGAAACAGCGGGTTTGCTTCTCGGAAGGTAAGGACTTCGATAAAAAGTTTGACTCTGCACAAATGAGTATCATTGAACAACGGTTTGACTGTGTACTGTAATATTTATTGTGTGAATTAGGGTGTCTAATGCCTATGCAGTGCAGGGGGTTTATTCCAGGAATCCGTGGTTTGACTCTCGGAATCACTGGATAGGTGAAGCAACTGATGTAGTCGTTCGTCTCTCATAGAAGGTTGTATCTTTCTCGAACGGTTTGACCCTCGATCATCTAATTCATGCTTGAATTAATGTTGCTGTCACTAAATTGTGTACTAATGCATTTCCCTAAACTCGTAGCAATACTCTCGATACGGTGGGTTAGCTTCTCCGACGGTAAGGCATTCGGTTAACTGTTTTACTTTATAGCAAATGTAACGTTCTCACAAGGTGTGACGCTCTACATTAATAATCAATCCGCGAATTAAGGTATCTATTGCCAGTACAGTACAGCGCATTTACTGTCGGAATGACGGGTTTGACTTTTGAAATCACAGGATATGTCTTGCTTTTTACATAGTCTTTGTTTCTCACACAAGCTGGTATCTTTCTCGAACGGTTTGACACTCGGTCTTCGTATTCATAATGGAATTAGCTTCCCCATCACTAAAATGTTTACTAATGTGTTTCCCAAAACACGTAGCAATACTCTCGATGCTGCGGGTTAGCTTCTCGGACGGTGAGGCATTCGGTAAAACGTTTGACTTATATCAATTAGTTACTTTCTCACACGTCGTGACGCACTATTTTCATATTAATTCCGCGGATTTAGGTCCCTATTGCTAATAGTCCTCAGCGCATTTACCCTCGGATTATCTGTTAGACTTTTCGAATATACGATAGGTGGAACAATTGACTTATACTTTCGAATCGCAGAGAGGGTGGTAACGTTCTCCAACGGTTTGGCGCTCAGTCTTGCAATTCATACATGACGTTAATGTGCCATGCACTGAAATGAATGCAATCTTCGGTCTCTGAACACGAAGTCATATTCTGGAAATGGCAGGATAGCTGCTCCGATGGCAAGTCTATTGGTAAAGTGTTTGACTTTATACAAATTGGCAACGCTATAAAACGGTTTGACGCTCTACTTTAATATCCAAACCGTGAATTAAGGTGTCCATTGCCAAAACTGTTCACCAGGTTTTCTCCCGGAATGACTGGTTTGACATTCGGAATCAGAGGATAGGAGACGATATTGACTAAGCCGTTCGACTCTCAAGGAAAGTTGTAACCTCCACGAACGACTTGGACTTCTATTTGCTAATTCATACATGAAGTTACGGTGCCCGTCACTGAAATGAAGACTGATTTCCTTCTCTGATCACGAAGTTATACTATCGATACAGCGGGTCAGTTTTTCGGAGGGTAAGGTCTTCTGTAAAACGATTGACTTTGTAGGAACTAGTAACCTTCTCAAACGGTTTGACTGTTCTTTAATATTTATACCGTGAAGTAGGGTGCCTAATGCCCATACTGAACAGCAGATTTACTTGCGGAATACCTGACTTGACTCCCGGAATCATGGGACAGGTGAAGCTATTGGCATAGCCGTTTGAATTTCCAAGATGGTGGAAACGCTCTGGAACGGATTGACACTCGATGTTCGAATTCACTCATGTAATAAAGGTGCGCGCGACTAATATTTAGAGTAATTTGTTCCACTGAACGCAATGTTATACTCCCGATACATCGGGTTGGATTGACCACAGGGAATGCTTTCCGTAAAAAATTTTACTGGATACAAATTGGTAAATCGCTACAACGGCTTAACTGAGTACTTTAACTTTTATACAATGCAGTAATGTGTATAAGGCCAATACAGTGCAGCAGATTTTATCCAGGAATATATGGTTCGTCACTCGAAATCACAGGGAAGGTGAAGCTATTGACTTAGCCGTCCGACTCCCGCAGAAGGTGGTAACGTTCTCCACCGGCTAGACAATCGAGCTTCTGATGTTTACATGATGTTAAGGTGCTCGCCACTATAATAAAGACTAACTTCTACCTCTGATCACGAAGTTGTACTCCCCAAACAGCGAGTTAGCTTCTCCGTAGGTAAGGCCATCTCTAAAGTGTTTGACTTTACTCCAATTGGCAATGCTCTCAGACGGTTTGACGCTCTTCTTTACCATTCAAACCGTGAATTGATGTGTCTATTGGCAATACAGTTAGCGGATTTACTCCCCGAACGGAGAATGAGATAGGTGAAGCGATTGCTTAACCGTTCGAATCTCACAAAAGGCGGCAACGTTCTCCAGCGGTTTCGCCATGAATCTTCTGATTCGTACATGAAGTTATGGTGCCCATCACTTAAATAAATACTAATTTCTTTCTGTGAACACGAAGTTATGCTCTCAGTACAGCTGGCTATTTTTTCGGAGGGTATGGTCTTCGGTAATGCGTTTGACTTTATAGCAATTGGTTGCGATCTTAAAAGGTTTGATGCTCTATTTTAATATCCAGACTGTGAAATACGGTGTCTATTATCAATGCTGTTCAGCGGGCTTACTCTCAGTTTTCCAGGGTTGCCACTCTGAATCACAGGACAGGTAAAGCTATTGATACAGCCGTTCGTCTCTCACAAAAGGTAGCAACGTTATCGAACGGTTTGATCATCGATCTCTTAATTCACGCCCGAAGTTATGGTGTCCGTCTCTAAAATGTATGCTAATGTGTTTCCCTGGGCACGAACTTTAACTCCCCATGCGGGTGAGATTCTCGGAGGGTAAGGGCCTCGGTATTACGGTTGACTTTATATCAATTTGTAAGGCTTTCAAACGGTTCGTCGCTCTACTTTAATATTCAAACCGTGAATTAAGTTGTCAATTCCCAATACTTTTCAGCGTATTTACGGCCGTAATACTTTGTTTGACTCCCGGAATCATCGCGTATGTGAAGCTATTAACTAAAGCAGTCGATTCTCAACTATAGTGCCAACTTTCTCGAACAGCTTGTCCCTCGTCCTTGTAAGTCATAGATGAAACTATGTTGCCCGTCACTAACATTTGTACCATTTTGCTTCTCTTTGCACGAAGCTACACTCTCGACACAGCGGGTTAGCTTCTCGGAACGCACGGCCTTCGGTGAAGAGTCACACCCTATACCAATAGGTAACGTTGAACAAACGAGTGACTCTGTACTTTAATAATTATAGCGGTATGTAGGCTTTTTAATGAAAATACTATACAGCGGATTTACATCCAGGAATACGTGGTTTAGCTCTCGGAATCACAGGATGGGTGTAGCTATTGACATCGCCGTCCGCCTCTCGCAGATGGTGGTAAGTTATCCAACGGTTTGACACTGTAACTTCTAATTCATGCATAAATTTATGGTGCTCGTCACTGATATGTATACTAGATCGTACCTCGAAACACAGCGTTATACTCCCGATGCAGCGGGTTAGTTTTTCGGATGGTTAGGCATTCTGACTGAAGATGGACCATACACATGCAGGTAATGTTCAACAACTGCTTGTCGGCCTGCTTTAGCATTAAAACCGCGAATTGAGGTGTCTATTGCCAATGCTCCTCAGCGGGTTTACACTCGGTTTTCCAGGGTTGAACCTCCGAACCTCAGGATAGGTGAAGCTATTGACTTATCCGTTTGTCTCTCGCAGAATGTGGTAACGTACTCGAACAGTTTGAAACTCTATCTTGAAAGCCATGCATGATATCAGAATGCTTGTCGGTAAATGTACACTAGTTCGTACCTCTATTCATTGTGTTATTCTTCCGATACAGCGGATTAGTTTTTCGGATGGTAAGTCATTGTGAAAGGAGTTTGACCCTAAACATATAGGTATTGTTCTACAACTGCCTGACGTCCTGCTTTAATATTCAAGCCGACAATTAAGGGGTCTATTCCCTATACTGTTGAGTGGAATTACTCCCGGAATTATTGGTTTGACACTCAGAAACACAGGATAGGTGAAACCACTGACTTATCCGTTCAACACTTGAAGAAGGTCGTAACATTCACGAACGGCTTGATACTCGATCTGCTGATTTCTGCAAGAAATTAAGGTGCCTGTCATTAAAATATATACTAATTTGTTTCCATGAGCACGTACTTATACTCTCGATACAGCGGGCTAGCTTCTTGTACAGTAAGGCCATCGATAAAACGTTTGTCTTCGTAGCAATAGGTATCGTTCTCAAACGGTTTGATGTTCTACTTTACTATTCAAACCGTGAATTAAGGTGTCTATTGGCAATACCCTCCCAGAAAGTTACCACCTTCTTTGAGTGTCGAACAGCTGAGTCTACAGCTTCACCTATAGTTGTAATTCCGGGAGTCAAGACGAGTAATACAGGAGTAAATCTGCTGAACAGTATTGGCAATAGACACCTTAATTTTCAGTATGAACATCAAGTCAGAGCGTCAAACCGTTTGAGATTGCTACCATTTGCTATAACGACGTACTCTTTAACGGATGCCTTACCTTCCGTGCATATAATCAGCAGTATGGTGAGAAACAACTTCATGTTCAGAGAATCAAATTAGATTCCATTTCAGTGACGGACTCGTTATCTTCATGTATGAATTAGAACATCAATGGTCAAACCGTTCGAGAACGTTACCACCCTCTTTCAGTGTCGAACGCATATGTCGTCAGTAGCACCACATATCCAGTATTCTCGAAATCCAAACCAGGTAATCCGAGCGCAAATCCGCAGAAGAGCTTTGGCAGTGGACAGCTTTATTCACGGTTTGAATACTACAACGAGTGTCGGTGATTTAACGTGCGATACCTGCCACGAGGGCTTAAATCACACGGCCCCCATGGGCGGGGGATTGGGATACGCCCAATCAGCGCACCTTACCACACACCTACCAATTAGGCCGCTGACCGCAAGTACCGGGGCGCCAACCTTGGGTAGGCCGGGACCATTCTAAATCCCTACTGGCTCTGCAGGCCAGCGCCCGAGCAGATCTCACACCGCTCACCCGTGGGGGATCTAACCCGTCCGAAGACGGGGTCCCCTAGCCCGCGATATGGGCTTACCACTGCCCCCTCGAGGCCAACCCAAGCAACCGGCGGGGAGGACGGACCAAGGCCCGCCCGCCCCAGTGCTCGAACCGCTTCCCGAGGTACCGGTATATGCAGGGCCGAACCGGACATACCCCTCGTAAGGACACCTTACTTCCTGAATGAGGTGCTTGCTCACACTCGGCCTAGGTTCGGTCGACTCGGGCACCGTGGGACCGTCAAACCCATACTGCAGTGGAGCCCGAAGACCCACCGCAGCCCCTGCGGGGGGTTTGAATATCACAGTAAGGCGTCAACCGTTTGAGGTCGTAACTAATTGGTGTAAAGTGAAACGTTTTACCGCATGCTTTACCTTCCGCGAACCATAACGCCTTTATCGAAGGAATAAGTTCGTGTTCAGAGAATGAAACTGGTATTCATATCAGAGACGGCCTCCTTAGCTTTATGTATGAATTGAAGGATCGAAGATCAAACCGCTGCAGAACGTTGCCACCTATTGTGAGAGACGAACGGCTAAATAAATGACTCCACATGTCCTGCGATTCCGATTGTCAAACCAGGTACCCCGGTAATAAATACGCTGTACTGCATGGGCAATAGTCACCTCAATTTGCGGGTAGAATAATAAATAATTCGTTCGGTAACGTCACCACCATCTTTGATAGACGCGTGGTTAATTCAATCGCTTCACCTATACGACGGTTCCAAGAGTCATCTGCGGTACTCCGGTAGTAACTCCGATGACATACTTTGCAGTATCCATCTTATTTCACGGTATGCATACTAAGGTCGGGAGTCAAACCGTCGGGGAGCATTACCAGTTCGAATAATGTCATTCTCTTTATGGAATACCTAGCCATCCGAGAACCTAACTCGCTGTGGCGAGTGTCTTGCATAATGTTCACGGAAACAAATTAGTAGACATGTTAGTCGACAGGCTCAACATTTTCTTCTTCAAATTACAAGACAGAGGGTGAAAACGGTCGAGATCGTTGCCACCTTCTGTGAGATACGAACGCCTATGTCAATATCTTCACCTATCCTGTGATTCTGAGAGTCAAACCAGGTATTCCGCGAGCAAATATGCTGCACAGTGTTGCCAATAGATACCATAATTCGCGGAGTGAATATTAAAATAGATCGTCACACCATGTGAGACCGTTACAAATAGCCGTAGAGTCAAACGTCTTATCGAATGCCTTACCATCCGAGAAAATAACCCACCGGTTCGAGAGTACATAACCGTGTTCAGAGGCACGAAATAGTATACATATTAGTGATGAGCATCTTCATTTCATGCATGAATTAGAAGATCGAGTGTCAAACCGTTAGAATAGATGGAATCTTCTCTGAGATTCAAACGGCTAAGTCAGTAGCTTCATACATCCCGTGACACAGAAAGTCAGACGAGATTTTCCGCGAGTGAATGCGCTGTACAGAATGGGCAATATATATCATAAATCACGGATTGAATATTACATTATAGCGTCGCACTGTGTGAGAACGATACTAATTGATATAAAGTCAAACGTTTTACCCAAGGCCGTACCTTCCGCGAGCATCACACGCTTCATCGAAAGTATAACTTTGTGTTCGGAGTATCAAATTAGTAATCATTTTAGTGGCAGGGACCTTAATTTCATTATGTACAAGAAGGAAAAGTGTCAAACGGCTCAAGAAAGTTATCAACTTTTTTGAGAATCGAACGGATCAGTCAACAGCTCCACCTGTCCTGTGACTCCGAGAGACAGACCAAGTATTCCTGGGGTAAATCCGCTGAACAGTATTGTCAATGGATACCTTAGATCACGGTTTGAAAGCTAAAGTAGATCGTCATTCCGTCTGAGAACGATACCAATTGATATAAAGTCAAACGTTTTTCCGAAAGCCTTACCCTCTGATTATATACGCGGCTGAATAGAGATTACTACACCGTGTGCAATGAAAGAAATTCGAGTCCATTTCAGTGACGGGCACCTCATTCATCTTCATGTATGAATTAGAAGATCGAGGGTCAAACCGTTCGAGAAAGTCGCCATCTTCTCTGAGAGACGAACATCTTTGTCAATGGCTTCACCTATCCTGTGATTCCGAAAATCAAACGATATATTCTGGTAGTAAATATGCTGCACAGAATTGGCAATAGACACGTTAATTCACGGTATGAATATTAAAGTAGAGCGTTAAACTTTTGTAGAACTACCTATTGTTACAGTGATAAACCTTTTCGCAAGGCCTTACCTTCCGATTACCAAATCCGGAGTAACGAGGGCATAACTACGTGTACATAGAAGAATATGTTTGTTCATTTTAGTGACTGGCACCTTAATCTCATGGATGAATAAGGTGGTACGCGAGTCAATGTGTTCGAGAACGTTATCACCTTTTTTGAGAGTCGCAAATTTATGTCCGTATCTTCACTGATCCTGTCATTGCGATAGGCAAACCAGGTATTCTGGTAGTAAATGCGCTGTACAGTATTGGCGTTATACAACCTACCTCCGGGTGTAGCTATTAAAGTGCAGAATCAGACCGTTATAGAACATTACGAATTGGCATAGAGTCAAACTTTGTACCGAAGGCTTTTCCTTCGAGGACCCATCCCAGTGTAGCGATTGTCTTGCGTATTGTTCACCAGAACAAAGGAGTGCACATTTTGGCAGACGGACACAGCATATATGCACGTATGAATCGGACGATCGAGGGACAAACCGTGCGAGGACGATACCACCATTTCGAAAATAAAAATGCCAAGTCAATAGCTTCAAATATCCAGTGACTGGAAGAGTCAAACCTGGTATAGATGCAGTATATCCGCTCAGCAGTATTGCCAATAGGCACCTTAATTCACGGTTTGGATAGTAGAGTAGAGCGTCAAGCCCTACGAGAACGTTACTGATTGGTATAAAGTCAAACGCTTTTCCGAATGCCATACCGCTCGATACGCTATCCCGCCGAAATCGAGGGTATAGCTACGTGTTAAGGAAAACACATTAGTATACAACTTAATGACGGCACCTTAAATACATGTATGAATTTGAACATAGATGATCAAACCGTTCGAGAACGCTACCACCCTCTTTGAAAGTTAAACGGCTAAGTCTATTGCTTCACGTATACTGTGATACCGAGAGTCAAATCAGGTAATCCGGGAGAAAGACCGCTGAAGTTTGTTGGTAACTGACACCTTAATTCACGGTATGAATATTAATGTAGAGAGTCAATCATCATTACCGGTGCACATAAAGTCATTCCTTTTACCGAAAACCAAACCTTCCGAGAACCTAACTCGATGCAGGGAGTGCCCTGCTTAATGTGCACGGAAACAAATTAGTAGACCTATTCTAGTACGAACACCACATGTTTGTGTATGAGTATCATGATCGAGAATCAAAGCGTTCGAGAACGTTACTACCGTTCTTGACAGTCGCACAGCTAAGTTTACAGCTTCACCTATCCTGTGAATCCAAGAGTCAAACCTGGAATTCCAGGAATAAATCCCCTGACGAGTACTGGCATTTGGCACCATAATCCACGGTTTGAATATTGAAGTACAGAGTCAAATTATGTAGAACGTAAACAACTAGTATAAAGACAAAGGTTTTACAGACGGCTTTACCTTCCGAGAAGCCTAACCAGCTGAATCGAGAGCATAACGTTGTTTTCAGAGGAACAAATTAGTATACATTTTAGTGACGAGCACCTTAATTTCATGCATGAGTTAAAAGGTAGTGGATCAAACCGCTCGAGGTCGATACCACATTTTGTGAGAGAGGAACGGCTAAGCAAGTGACTTCGCCTACCCTGTGATTCAGAGAGTTAAACCAGGTATTCTGGGAATAAGGCCGCTGAAGGGTTTTGCAAATAGACACCTTAATTCACGGTATGAATATTACAGTAGTGCGGCAAACCGTTGGAGAGCGATACCATTTGGTCTAAAGTCCAACGTTATACCGAAGGTATTAATTTCTGCGAACCTCAACCTCGTCACCGAGAATATAACTTCGTGTTCAGAGAAAGAAGTTAATATTCATTTCAGTAACGGGCACCTGAATACCATTTATGAAGTAGAAGGTCGAGGGTCAAACCACTTGATGACGTTTCCACCTACTTGGATGGTTGAACGGCAATGCCACCAGCTTCACATATCTTGTGACGCCGAATATCAGTCCAGATATGCCGGGAGTAATTGCGCTGTTCAGTATTGGCAGTAGACACCACAATTCACGGTTTGATTATTACATTATAGCGTCTAACCTTCTATGAACGTTACCAATTCCTATAAAGTCAAACGTCTTACCGAAGAAGTTACCCTACGAAAAACAGACTCGCTGTATCGAGAGTGTAACACTGTGTTGAGTGGCGCGACTTAAATTACGATTTAGCGACGAGCATATTAATTACATGTATGAATTAGAATATCGGTTGTCAGACCGTTCGAGAGCGTTACCACAATCTCTGTAATACGAACGGCCAAGTCTATAGCTTCAGCTATCCTGTGCGTGTGAGAGTCAAACCAGGTATTCCGGGACTACATCCGCTGAAAAGTATTGACCATACATACTATAATTTACGGTATAAATATTAAGGTACTGAATCAAGCCGCCGGAGACATTATCAATTCAAGTAAAGTAATACTTTTTACACAATACCTTACCTTCCGGGAACCTTACCCGGTGTAGCGAGATTCTAACTTAGTGTCCACGGAAAGAAATGAGTACACATTTCAGCAGACTGATACCTCTGTTTCACGTATGAATAGCAAAGTCGAGAGTCAAACTGTTCGAGATCGTTAGCATCTTTTTAGAGAGTAAGGCTGCTATGTCACTAGCTTCACCTATCCTGTTATTCTGCAGTGCGGACCAGAATTTCCGTCAGTATATCAGCTGTATAGAATTGGCAATGGAGACCCTAATTCACAGTATAAATAGTAATGTACAGTTTCATACCATTGTAGAACGTCACCTACTGGTATAGAGACGAACATTTTACGGAATACCTATCTTTCTGGTAAGGTAACCCGCCGTATTGACATTATAACTTCATGACCAGGGACACAAATTAGTATAAATATTCATGTCGGGCATCTTAATTTTACATATGGAATGGAAGATCTAGTGTCAAACCGTTCGCGAACGTTGCTACGTTCGGTGAGATTCGATCGGCCATGTCAATAGCACCTCGTACCTGTGATTCCCAGAGTCAAACCAGGTATTCCAGGAGTGCGTCTGCCTAACAGTATTGCCGAAACACACCTTGACTCATGGTATGAATACTACGGTAGATATTCGAAGCGTCTGTGACCATTACAGGTTGGCAGAAAGTCTTCCTTTTTACAGAATATCTTACCTTCCAGGAATATAACCGGCCCCAGGGAGTGTCTTGCTTCGTGTCGAGAATAACAAGTTAGTATTCATTTCGCTGACGAGCACCTCAATTTCATGTATGAACAAGAAAATCTGATTCAAACTGTTCGAGACGGATGCAACCTTCCTTGAGAGTGAAACCGCTAAGTCTGTAGCTTCACCGATCCTGTCGCTCCGACAGTCGAACGAGGTATTCCACGAGATAATCCACACTGAAGTACTACCAGTGGACCCTTTAATTCATGGTATGAATATTAAAGTAGAGCGTCAACGCTGTTCGGAGCGTTACCTATTGGTATAGTGTCAAACATTTTACCGAAAGTTTTACTTTCCGCGTGCCAAACCCACTGTAACGAGTGTTTAACTTCGTGTTCCGCGAAAGAAATTAGTCTTAATTTCAGTGACGGGCACCCCATCTTCGTGAATGAAATAAAAGTTCGAGGATCAAACCGTTCGGTAACCTTATCACCTTCTGTGAGAGTCGAACGGCTAAGTCAGAAGCTCTACCTATCCTGTGATTCCGATAGTCAAGTCTGGAGTTCCTGTAGTAAATCCGCTGTACATTATTGGCAATCCACACTTTAATTGTGGGTTTAAATATTAAAGTAGAACGTGAAACCGTTTGAGATCGTTACCTATTGGTATAAAGTCAAATCTTTTACCGAACACCTTACCCTCCCAGAACCGAACCCGGTGTATCGAGAGTAAAATTACGTTTTCATGGAAGCAAATTACTACACATGTTAGTGACGGAACACTTAACTTTATGTGCGAATTAGAAGATCGAGTATCAAACTGTTCGAAAACGTCACCACTTCCTGTGAGAGACGAACGGCCAAGTCATATAATTCGCCAATCCTGCGATTCCGACTTTCAAGCAGGTAATCCGAGAGTAAATCCGCTGAAGAGGGTTTGCATTTGATTCCTTAATTTTCGCCGTGAATATTAAAATAGAGCGTCACACCGCGTGAGAACGTTATTAAATGTTATAATGTCAAACGTTTCACCGAATGCCTTTCCGTCCGAGGAGATAACCCGTCGTACCGAGAGTATAACATCGTGTTGAGTGGAACAAATTATATAATACGTTCTAATGATGAGCCCCATAAACTCATATATGAATTAGAATATCGATGGTCAAACCGTTCGAGATCTCTACCACACTACCTGAGAGACGAACGGCTAGGTTAATAGCTACACCCATCCAGTGATTCCGTGATACATATCGGGTATCGCGGCAGTAAATCCCCTGAACTGTATTGGCAATAGACACCATAATTCACGATATGAATATTAAAGTTGAGCGGCAAGCCGTAGGAGAACTTTACAAATTGGTATGACGACAAACTTCCTACCGGACACCATACTTTCCACTAGCCAAACCCGCTGTATTGCGGGTATAACATCATGTTCGGAGAAACCAATTATTATACATTTTACTAACGGGAACCTTAGTTTCATGTATGAATTGGAAGCTCGAAGATCAATCCTTTCGAGAACGTTATAACCTTCCTTGGGAGTCGAGCGGCTGAGTCAATAGATTCAGCTACTCTGTGATTCCGTAGAGTCAAACCTGGTATTACAGGAGGAAATCAACTGAACGGTATTGACAATAGACACCATAACTCACGGTATGAATATCAATGTAAAGGGTAAAACCGTTTGTGAACGTTACCAATTGACATAGCGACAAACTATTTACATGATACCTTACGTTTAGAGAACATAATCCGCTGTATCGAGGGTATAAGTTCGTATTCAGCAAAACAAATTAGTAGACATTTTAGTCACGGGCATCATAATATCATGTATGAATTAGATGATCGGAGGACAAAGCGATCGAGAATGTTGGGACCTTCAATAGCATCTCCTGTTCTGTGATTCCGTGTGTCATACGAGCATTTCCGGGACTATTCCTCTGACCGGTATTGGCAATAGAGAGCTTATTTCACGGTATGAATATTAAATCAGACCACCAAACCGTTGTATAGATTTACCCATTCGTATAGTGCCAAACATTTTAACGCAGACCTTACATTCCGTGAAGATAACCCGCTGTATTGAGAGTACAACTTCGTGTTCATAACAGAAAGTTAATATAGATTTTAGTGGCAGCCACCATAATATCATGTGTGAATTCCACGTTCCAGTGTCATATCTTACGGGAACCTGACTACCTTCCTTGAGATTCGAAGTGCTGACACAATGGCTTCTTTGACAGTCGAACGGATAGGTAAATAGCTTCACTTATCCTGTGACTCGGAGAGTCAAATCAGGTAATATCGGAGTAAATCCGCTCAAGAGTATTGGCAATTGACACCTTCTTTCACAGTATGAATATTCAGGCAGAGCATTATATCATTGTAGAGCATTACCTATTCGTAAAGGGTCAAACGCTTTACCGAAGAGATAACATTCCGTGAAGCTAACCCGCTGTATCGAGAGTATAACTTCGTATTCAGAGGATCAACTTAGTATTCATTTTAGTGACGGGGACGATAATTTCATTATTAATAAGGAGATGAAGTGCAAACCGTTCGAGAAAGTTGCCACATTCTTGGAGATTCAAACGTCTAACTCAATAGCTTCATACGTCCTGTGATTGAGAAAGTCATTCGAGATATTCCAGGATCAAATCCGCAGAACGGTATTGGCAATAGACACATTATATCCCGGTTTGAATATTAAAATAACGCATCATACCGTATGAGAACGTTACCAATTGCTATTAAGTCAAACGCTTTACCGAATGCTTATCGTCCGAGAAGCTATCCCGCCATATCGAGAGTATACCAACGTATTTCGCCAAATACACATTAGTGTACATTTCAGTGATGGAATCTTAATTTCGTGTATGAATTAGATAGTCGAGTGTATACGAGTTCGTGACCGTAACCACCATCTATGATATTCGAACACATAAGTCAGTAGCTTCACCTATCCCGTAATTCCGAGAGTCAATCCAGGTAATGCGGGAGTGAATGCGCTGTAAGTAGTGGCAATAGATACCTCAATTCGTGGTCTGGACATTAAAATATAGCGTCACCCCGTGTGAGAACGGCACCAAATGCTACATAGTTAAACGTGTTGTTTTACCGAAGACCTTATCCGCCGAAAAACTAATCCACTGTACCGAGAGTATAACTTTGTGTTCAGGGAATATCTTTAATATACATTATCGTGATTTCATCTCAATTTCATGTATGAGTTAGATTATCGACGGTAAATCAGTTCGTGACCGTTACCACATTTAATGATATTCGGACAGCTATGACTATAGCTTTACATATCCAGTGTTCCCGAGAGTCATATCAGGTATTCCTGGAACAAATCCGCTCAGTACAAGTGGCAATTGACACCTTAACTCACGGCATGATTGTTAATGTATTTAGTCAAGCCGTTGGGGAACATTACCAATTCACATAAAGTCATTCATTTTACAGAGTACCTTACCTTCCGTGATGCTGACCCGCCGTATCGAGAGTATAACTGCATGTTTAGAGAAACTCATTAGTATTCATTTCAATGGCGGGGACCATAATTTCATTATGAATTTGAAGATATAGGGTCAAATCGCACGAGAACGTTACCAGCTTGTGCGAGAGATGAACGGCAGCATCAATCGCTTCACATATCCTGTGGTTCCGTGAGTCAAACGAGGTATTCCGCGAGTAAGAGCGCTGAAGTGTTTTGGCAATAGACACCTTATATCACGGTTTCATATTAAAATAGAGGGTCAAACCGTTTGAGAACCTTACCAATTGCTATAAAGTCAGACGCTTTACCGAAGGCCATACCCACCAATAAAATAATCCGCTGTATCGAGAATGTAACTTCGGTTCAGAGAAAGAAATTAGTATTCATTTTAGTGACGGGGACCTTCATTTCATTATGCATAAGAAGATCGAGCGTCAAACCATCCGAGAAAGTTACCGCCTTCTGTGAGGTTCGAACGGCGATCTCAATTGCTTCACCGATCTAGGGATTCGGATGGTCAATCCCGGTATTCCCGGAGTAAATCCGCTGAACAGTACTGCCAATGGACAAACCGTTTGAAACCGTTTGAGACCAACCGTTAAACCTATACCGTTCAGCGCATTTACTCCTGGAATACCTGAATTGCCTCTCGGAATCAAGGGATAGGTGCAGCAACTGACTTAGAAGTGTGACATTCAAGGAAGGTGACAACGTTCTCTAACGGTTTGACGCTCGATCTTCTTATTCATCTATGAAGTTATGTTGCCCGTCATTAGAATGTTGTGTAATTTGTTTCACTGAAAACGGTGTTATGCGCTCGATACAGCGGGTTAGAATCTCTGGAGGTTAGGCCTTCGGGAAAGAGTTTGAATCTATACAAATACGTTACGAACTTCCGCGGTTTGACGATCTGCTTTAATATCCAAATCGTGAAATAAGGTTTCTATTGCCAATACTGTTAAGCGGATTTACTTTCGGAATACCTGGCATAGCCCTCGATATTACAGGATATGGATAGCGAATGACTGAGCCTTTCAACCCATATACAGGGTGATTACGTTCTCGCACGGTTCGATCCTCGATCTCCTAATTCATACATGTATTTCAGGTGCCCATCACAAACATGTATAATTATTTGCTTCATTGAACACAAAGTTGCACTCCGAATACAGAGGGTTGACATCTCGTAACGTCAGGCCTGGGGCACAAAGTGAGACTCTTGAGCAACTATTAATGTTCTCCGACGGTATAACTCTATACCATATTGATCAAATCGTGAATTGCGTATTGCATCCACAGTTCAGCGGATTTACTCCCGGAATGGCTGGTGTGTCTCTCGGAATCGCAGGATACGTGGAGATATTGCAATAGCAATGCGACACTCAAAATAGGTGGTAACGTCTTCGAATGGTTTGACACTAGATCTTCTAATTCGTACATGCAATTAAGTTGCCTGTTACTAAAATGTATACTAATTTGTATCCCGGATCACGAATTTATATCGTCGAGACAGAGGATTAGGTTCACGTAGTGTAACGTCTTATGTACAACGTTTGACGTTATACCATCTGGTGACGTTCTCCAACGGGAACACGCTCTAGCTTAATAATGAATCCGCGAATTAAGGTGCTAACTGCCAATAGTATACAGCGGATATACTCCTGATATACCTGATGTGACTATCGGAAGAACATGTGTAGCTGAGGCCTTGGACTCAGCCCTTCGACGTTGAAAGAAGGTGATAACGTTCTCGAAATGGTTGACTCTCGATATTCTTACTCATAAATGAATTTGTGGTGGCGGTCACTAAAATGTATATTCATTTGTTTCTCTTAACAGGATATTAAATCTACGATACAGCGTCTTATGTTCTCGGAAGGTAGGGTATACGGTAAAGAGTATGACGCTATGCCAATAGGTAACGTTCTCACACGGTTTGACGCTCTACTTTAATATTCATACCGTGAATAAAGATGTCTATTGCTAATAATGTTCTGCACATATACTCCTGGCATACCAGGTTTGACTCTCGGAATCGAAATTATAGGTGATGCTGTTGACTCAGCCGTTCGACACTCAAAGAAAGTGGTAACAATCCGGAATGGTACGACCCCCGCTCTTCTAATTCATACATAGAATTAAGGTGCCCGCCTGGTAAAATGTCCACTCATTTTTTCCCCTGAACTCGAAGTTATACCCACGATTCAGCGGGTTATTATCTCGAATGGTAACGTATCCGGTAGGGAGTATGACGTTACAGTAATTGGTAACGTTCTCCAGCTGTTTGACTCTGTTCTTTAATATTCATACGGTGAGTTAATATTCAATGATACCGTTTGGTAGCTAGTCAAACTATTTACCAATGGCCTTAACGTCTAAGAATCTGACCCGCGGTTTCGAGAGTAGAGCTACGTGTTTAGGGAATCACATTATTATACATTTCAGTGTCGAGCACCTTAACTTCATGAATGAATTAAAAGATAGAAGATCAAACCGTTCGAGGACGTTGCCACCTTCTGTGTGAAACGATCGCCTAAGTCAATAGCTTCACCTATTGTGTGATTCCAACAGTCAAACCTGGTATTTAACGAGTAAGTCCGCTGAAGAATATTGGCAATAGACCCCTTAATTCACGGGATGAATATCAAAGTAGAGAGCCAAACCGTTTGAGGACGTTACCAATTGGTATAACGTCATACTCATCATCGCAGACCTTACCTGCCGAGAACGTAAGGCGCAGTATCGTGGCTATAAGTTCATGATACAGTAAAGAAATTAGTCTTCATTTCGGGGAAGGGCACATTAACTTCGTGGATGAATTAGAATATCGATGAACAAACCGTTCGAGAACTTTACTACCCTCTTTGAGAGTCGAAGGGAAAAGTCAGTAGCTTCACCTATCCTGTGTTTCCGAGAGTCAAACAAGGTATTGTGGGAGTAAATTCGATGATCTATATTAGCAGCAGTCAACTTAGTCTACGGTTTGAATATTAATGTCGAGCGTCAAACGCTTTGAGATCGTTACCTGTTTGTATAAAGACAAACGCTTTACCGCCGGCTTTACCTGCAGCGAACTTCACCCGCTTCATCGAGAGTACAACTTCGTGTCCTGAGAAACACATTATATACATTTTAGAGACGGGCACCTTAATTCCCTTTATGAATCGGAAGGACGAGTGTCAAACGGATCGAGAACGTTACGGCCTTGTGTGAAAGTCGAACAGTTATTTCAATAGCTTCACACATCCTGTGATTCGGAGAGTCAAACCAGGTTTTCTGGGTGAAAGTCCACTGACGGGTTTTGGCAATGGACACCTTAATTCACAGTATGAATACTACAGTAGAGCGTCAGACCGTTTGAGAGCGTGACCGATTGGTAAAAGGTAAAAATATTTTAACGATGTCTCTACCTTCCACGAACATCAGCGCCTTCACCGAGAGTACAAGCTCGTGTTCAGATAAAGAAATTAGTATTCATTTCAGTGTCGGGCTTCTTAACTTGATGTATGAACTAGAAGATCGAGTGTCAAGCAGCACGCGAACGTTGCCACCTAATGTCAGAGACGAACGGTTTAGTCAATAGCTACACTAATCCAGTGATTCGGAGAATCGAACCAAGTATTCCGGGAGTAAATCCGCTGAACAGTATTTTCATTCAACACGTTAATTCACGGTGTGAAGTTGAAGTAGTGATTCAGGCCGTAGAAGAACATCACCAATTAGTATGAAGTCATTAATGTTACTCAAAATCGTTCCTTCTGAGAACCCAATCCGCCGTAACGATTGCATTGCTTAGTTTTCACAGGAGGAAATGAGTAGACATTTTAGCAGGCGGACACCTTATTTTTATGTATGAATAGGAGGATGGAGTGCCAAAGCGTGCGAGAGCATTGCCACCGTCTGTGAGATTGAAATGGCTAATTCAATAGCTACACCTATCCTGTTACTTCGACAGTCAAACCTGGTATTCCTGGAGCAAGTTCGTTGAACAGTATTGTGAATAGATACCATGATTCACGGTTTGAATGTTAAAGTAGAGCGTCATTCCGCTTGAGAACGTTACCAATTGCTATAAAGTCAAAGGCTTTACCGAAGGCCTAACCCTCCGAAAAACTAACACGTTGTTTCGAGAGTATAACTTCGTGGTCAGAGAAAGAAATAAGTCTGCTCTTGAGTGACGGACACCTAAGTTGCATGTATGAATAAGAAGATCGAGGGTCCAACCGTTCGATCACGTTACCAGCTTCCGTGAGAGTCGAACGGTCAAGTCATCAGCTGCTCCTATCAAGTGATTCAGAGTGTAAAACTAGATTTCCGGGAGTCAATCGGATGAACAGTATTGGCAATAGACACCTTATCTCGCTGTATGAACATTAAAGTAAAGAGTACAACCGTCGAAGAACATTACCAATTCGTAAAAAGTCGCTCCATTTACCGAATACTTTTCGTTCCGAGAACACAACCCGCTGAAGCGAGTGTCCTGCTTAATGTTCGCGGAAATATATTAATAGACATTTTAGCAAACGGACATCACATTTTCGTGTATACGTATAAGCAGCAAGTGTCAAAGCTTTCGAGAACCTTACCACCTTCTTTGATACCCGAATGACTAAGTTAGCTTCATATATCCTGTGTTTCCGTCTGTCAAAACCAGGTATACCCAGCGTATGTCGATTGAACAGTATTGGCAATCGAGTCCATAGATCACGGTTTGAATATTAAGGTATAACGTCAAACGGTTTGATAACGTTACCAATTTGCATATAGTCAAGCGTTTTACCGATGGTTACACTCCATAGCAACAGTCAGCGTTCTACAGCGGCACGACAGTCAGCTTTAATGTTCATACCGTGATTTAAGGTGTCTATTTCCAATATCGTACAGGGCACTTACCCCCGCAGTACATGGTTTGACTATCGGAGTCACAGGATAGGTGAAGCTATTGACCTTGCCGTTCGAGTCTCAAGGAATGTGGTGACGTTCTCGAAAGGTTTGCCAGTCGATGTTTCTATTCATCCATGTATATAGGGCTCTCGTCTGCCAAAATGTCTACTAATATGTATGCCAGAACACTAAGCAGCACACTCGGTGCAGCTGGTTAGGATCTCGGAATGTAAGGAAACTCGTAAAAAGGCTGACTTTAACCAATTGCTAATGTTCCCCGACGGTTAAACTCTCTACTTTAATGTTCATACCGCGAGATATGGTTTCTACTGCCAATACTGTTGATCGGATTGACTCTCGGAATACCTTGTTTGATAACCGAAATAACAGGGTAGGTGAAGCTACTGACAGCCGTTCCTCCCGTGACCAGGGTGGGATCGTTCTCGAAAGGTTTCACTCACGATAACGTCGTTCATACATGATAATAAGGTTTCCGTCTGCTAAAATGTGTACTAATTTGTTTCCGTGAGCACTAAGCAGGATACTCGCTACAGCGGGTTAGTTCCTTGGAAGGTGAGTCATTCGATAAAAAGAATTACTTCATATCAATTCGTAATGTTGTCCGACGGTTTGGCTGTCAGCCATCATATTCGTGCCGTGAATTGAGATATCTATTGCCAATACGGTTCAGTGGATTTACTCCATAAATACCTGGTATGACTCTCAGTATGCCAGGATAGGTGAAGGTTTTGACTTAGCCGTTCGTCTCTCAGAGAAGGTTTCAACGTTCTCGAGCCGTTTGACCCTCGATCTTCTAATTCAAACATGAGGTTAAGGTGCCCGTCATTGAAACGAATACCAACTTCATTCTCTGAACACGAGGCTATGCTCTCCATGAACAAGGTGAGGATCGCGGAAGATAAGACCTTCGGTAAGAAGTTTGAATCTATACCAATAGATATCGTTCTACAATGGTTCGACTGTGTACTTTAGTATTTATACCGTGAAACAGGGTGTCTAATGCCAATATTGTAGAGCAGCTTTACTCCTGGGATACCTCATTTGATGATCGGAAATCATAGGATAGGTGAAGCTACTGACGAAGACGTTCGATTATCAAAAAATGTGGTAAAGTTCGCAAACGGAGTAACTCCCGATCTTCTAATGCACACATGAAGTTAAGGTGCCCGTCACTGAAATGGAGACTAATTTTTTTATCTGAACACGAACTATAATATACTGTTATGATATTTCAGATTTTTTTCAAAATTTCAAATTCTTAATTACTGAAATTGTATCGTACATGAAAAGTGCCCTTGGAATTAGTTGAGCATACGTCTGTGACAATATTTTGTTATATTCCTTGTTATTTTATATGATTGTCTCCATATGTTCCTTCGCTGCCGGCACAATACGACTGGAGTCGTCTTGTAGTTGCGTTCCGTAGACGGTAACGATACTACTTAATGGTCGTCTGAAGTTTCTATTGCCATTATATTGTACCCTAGGCATTTTTTCACAGTTTTCAATCTATTTATATATACTGTAATTTAATATTATGATATTTTCGATACATTTCAAAATTCTCACTTTTTATTTAGAAAAGTTGTATTTCCTTGTAAAAGTTTCTTTCGAATTGGTTGAGCCTACGTTTGATACAGTATTTTGTCAAGCTTGTTATTTTATACTATTGTCTGTATTCGTACCAACCCATCGGGAGCAAGACGACTGTCGAGGTCTTGTAGTTGTACACGGCAACTCGAAGGGGCATTACTGTATGGTTTCAGATAATTCCTTAACCTTGATTTTGTACCATATGCATTCTGTCCCAGTTTTCTGTTTATTTATGGATACCGTAATTTACTGCTTTGATATTTTCGTACTTCTTCGAAATTTTCAATTTTTATGTAATGAAATTGTAATTCTTAGTAAAAGTGCCTTTGAAAATTGTTGAGTGTACGTTTTCGACATTTACTTGTAAATAATATTCTTGTTGTATATGATTGTCTGTTGATGCTCTTGTCTAGAGCGACAGGGCTGTGGTGGAATTGTAGTTGCGTATGGTACATCGGAGCAACTACAATGGATGGTCTACGTTAATTTCATTAACCTTGAACTTGTACCATATGCAGTTCCTCCCATCTTTGCTATTTATTTCTACGTACCGTAATATATTGCTGTGATTTCTTAGATTTTGTCTGAATTTTTATTTACTAATTTTAAAAATTGTATTTTTTTTACGAGCACCTTTGGAATTACTTGAGTGTACGTTTATGACCATACCTTTTACAACTTGATGTTACATTATGTGAATGTTTCTATACGTACCTACTCTCCCGGGGCGACTGGACTGGAGTGGGACAGTAGTTGGATACATTATATTGGATTGTCGGGATACGGTACTTGGCCGTATGCAATGCAGCGCACAGGATCTACACGATCGGAGTGTACTTGTAGTTACGTATGGTACTTCGGAGCGACACTACTGCATGGCCATTGCTAATTTCTTTAGCCTTGGTTTTGTACCGTATGCCTTTACCCCATTGTCCTATTTATTTATGCAAGCTGTAGTTTACTCTTATGATAATTTCGATTTCTTTCAATATTTTCAATTTTTAATTAATAAAATTTTTATTTCTTAGGAAAAGCGTGTTTGGAATTAGTTGACTGTACGCATACGACAATATTTTAATAATCTTATTGTTATTTCATGTAATTTCCTGTATACGTACCAGCCCTTCCAGAGCGGCACGACTGGCGTGGTCTTGCAGCTGCGTTCGGTAGAGCGGAGCTACAGTACCCTATGTACATTGTTAGTTTCTTTATCCCTAATATTGTAACGTAAGCATTCATTCGCAATTTTCTATTAATTTCTACATGCTGTAATTTACTGCCATGGAATCTTCGATGTTCCAAATTTTTAATTTTTGGTTTTAAAAATTTTATTCCATAGTAAAAGTGCCTTTGGAATATGTTGACTGTTCGTTTATGACATTGTTCGTTTAAACTTATTGTTAATTTATACGATTGCCTGTAGACGTAATTACGCTTCCGGGATGACACGACTGGACTTATCTTGTAGTTGCGTTCACTTCATCGGAGCGAAACTGCTCGATGGTATATGTTCATTTTTTTAACCATGATATTGTATCACATGCATTCGTTCGCTATTTTCATGTTATTAGTACATAAAGTCATTTACTGTTTCGATTTCCGCGATATTTTCAAAATTCCCAATTTGTACTATCAGTCCATGTACATTTTACGAATGGTGCCATTGGAATTTGATGCGTGATCGCTTATGACAATATGTTGTTAAATTCATAGTTATTATATTGGATTGTCTCTATAAGTACCTACGCTTCCGGAGCGACACGGGTGGAGTTCTCTTGCAGTTGCGTTCGGAATATCGGAGCGACAGTGCTGTATGGGCTTTGATAATATCTTTGACCTTGATATTGTACCGTGTGCATTATTTCTCTGTATTCTGTGTATGTTTACATACTGTAATTTGCTGTTATGATACCTCCAATTCCTTTCAAAATTTTCAACTTTTGGTTTAATAAATTGTATTTCTCAGTGAAAGTGTCTTTGGAATTAGTTGAGTGTACGCCTATGCCAATATTATGATGAAACTTATTTTTATTTTACGTAATTGTCTTTATACGTACATACGCTTCCGGAGCGACACGCCTGTTATGGCCTTGCAGTTGCGTTTGGCATATCGGACCGACACTACATTATTATGTTCGTTAATTTCTCTAACATTGATATTTTGCCGAATGCATTCATTCGATATTCACTATTCATTTCAACATTCTGTGATCTACAGTCATAACATTTCCGATTTCATTTAAACCCTCCAATTTTTTATCTCAGGAATTGTATTATTTGAAGTGAAAACATCATAGCAGTAACATACAGTATGTACAAATGCATGAAAAACTGGGAAAAAATTCGTACTGTACTATATCAAGGTTAAAAACATTATCGAGGACCATCCAGTAGTCTCGCTCCGTTCTGCCGTACGCAACTACAAGACCACTGCAGCTGTGTCGCTCCGGAAGCGTAGGTATGTATTCAATCAATCATGTGAAATAACAGAGAATGTAGCATAATATTATCATGTATGTACATATAAATCATTCCAAAGATATGTTTACTAGGGAATTCGATATTTGAATCTAAAAATTGAAAATTGGGAAGAAAATCTAAAATATCATAACAGTAAATTACAGTATTTATAAATAAATCGAGAACTGGGAATAATGCAAACGGTACAATATCATGGTTAAAGGAACAGAGGAAGTCCATCCAATAGTTCCGCTCCGTTCAGCCGTACGCTACTACAAGACCGGGCTAGACGTGTCGCTCAAACAGCGTATGTCCTTATACAGACAATCGTGTAAAATAACAATAAGATTAACAAAATGATGTCATGAACTTCCACTGAACCATTTCCGGTGATACCGGTATTCTGAAAAACAATTTTTTCAACTAACAATTGACAATTTCGAAAAAAATTGTAATCACCATAACAGTAAATTGCAGTATTTGTATACAAATATAAAAATGATATAGACTTGCATGCGGTTCTGAATCATGTCTTAAGAAATTAACGGTGACCATACAGTAGTGTTGCTCGATCTACCGTACGATCATTCACTGTTCGAATAATAAACCGGGGCGTCAAGCCGTTGTAAAACTTTACCCATTCGTATACAGTCTAACTTTTTACCGTAGGCCATTCCTTCCGAGAAGCTAACCCGCTATATTGAGGGTATTACTTCGTGATCAGAGCAACGAATTAGTAGACTTTTTAGTGACGGCCACCTTCATTTCGTTTATGGATTAGAAGATTGGGAGGCAGACTGATCATGAACATTTCCGCCCCCTTCAAGAGTCGGACGGCCAAGTGAATAACTTCACGTATCGCGTGATTCTGAGAGTCAACCCAGGAAAACCGAGAAGTAATTCCGCTAACCAGTATTTGGAGTAGACACCATAATTTGCAGTTTGAATATTAACATAGAGCGTCAAACTGTTTGATAGCGTTGCCACCTTCTTTGAGGATTGAACGAATACGAAAATAACTACACCTATCATGTGATTCCGAAAGTAAAACCAGGTATTCCGAGAGTTAATCCGCTGAACAGTATATGGCAATAGACACATTCATATTTGTATACTAAATTAGAGTGTCGATTCATCTGAGATGGTTACTAATTGGTATAAAGTCATACTCTTCTTCGCACACCATACCATCCGAGAACATGAGGCGCAGTATCGTGGGAATAATATCCTGTTCAGGAAAGCAAATGAGTATACACTTTAGTGAAGGGCACCATAAATTCATGTATGAATTAGAAGATCAAGTGTCTAACCGTTTGATAACGATATCACCTTCCTTCAATATCCCATATCAATGTCAATAGTTGCACCTCCCCTTTGATCCCGAGAGGCAAACCAGGATTGCCGGGAGTCAATTCGCTGTACACTATTGGTAATGGATGCCTTTGTTCACGGTATGGTTACTACAGTGGGGTGCCAAACTGTTTGAGAGCGTTAACGATTTGCGTAAAGTCAAACGTTTTACCGATGACCTTACCCTCCGAAAAATTAACCGGCTCTATCGGGAGTATTGCTTTGTGTTCAGAGAAAGATATTAATATTCACTTGAGTCTCGGGCACTTAATTTCATGTATGAATTAGGAGACCGAGCGTTAAACCGATCGACAACGTTGCCACCTTCGGTGAGGGACGAACGGCTAAGGGACTGGCTTCACCTGTCCAGAGATTCCGAGAGTCAAGCTAGGTATTCCGGGAGTAATTCCGCTGAACAGAATAGGCAATAGGTACCTTAATTCACGTTCTGAAAAATAAGGTTGAAATTGAAGTTGGCGGAAAGCATTATCAATTTGTCATATTATCAAACTCATACTTTATACCGAATGCCATGCCCACCGGGAACCAAACCCGTTGTAGGGAGTGTCTTGTTTACTGTTCGCGCGAAAACAAATCTCTAGATATTTTGGCAGAGGGAACCCTTATTTCCATGTTTGAGTAGCAAAATCGAGGGACAAATAGCTGGAGATCGTACAATCTTTTATGAGAGTCGCACAGCAAAGCCAATAGCTTCATCTGTCCTGTGGTTCGCAGAGTCCGATCCGGAAATCCGAGAGTAAGCTCGCTGAAGTGTATTGGCAATAGATACCTCAATTCACGGTTTGATTATTAAATCTGACCTTCAAAAAGTTATACAACATTACCTATATGTGTAGGATCAATCTTCTGCCAGAATGCCTTTCCATCCGGAAAACTAACCCGCAGTAACTGCAGTGTAACACCGGGATTAGAGGAATGCACTAGTAGACATTTACTGACGCGCACGTTAATTTCATGCATGACTCAGTAGATCGAGAGTCAAACTGTTCGAGAACGTTAGCACCTTCTGCGAGAGTTGATCAGCTAAGTCAGTAACTTCACGTCTCCTGCGATTCCAAGAGTCAAACCAGGTATTACTGGTGCAAACCCGCTGAACAGTATAGATAATACACACGTTAGTTCAATGTATGGAGGTAAAGTAGTGAGTCAAGCCGTAGGAGAACATTACAAATTGGTATAAAGTCATTAATACAGCGCAATACCTTTCCTTTCGTGAACCCAGCCCGCTCTACCGATTGTCTTGCGTAGGTTTCACAAGAACAAATGAGTAGACATTTTAGCAGGCGGACACCTTATTTCCATGTATGAATAGAAAAATCAGCACACTCACAGTTCGAGATCGATCCCACCTTCGTTGAGAGTCTAACGGCTGAGTCAATAGCTTCACCTATTTTTGTGATCCCGAGAGTCAAGCCTGGATGTCCAGGAGTAAATCCACTGAACGGCATTGGCAACAGATACCTTGATTCACGGACTGAATATTAGAGAACAGAGTCAATCCGATGGAGAAGACAAGTAATTAATATAAAGTCATACCTTTCACCGAATACTTTACCTTCCTAGAATCTATCCCGCAGTATCGAGTATCATGCATGGTGCTCACGGCAACAAATTAGCAGAATTTTTAACAAACACACAGGTTTTTTCACGTATGAATAGAGAAATCGACAGTCAAACCGTTCGAGGACGTTTCCACCTTCTTTCAGAGTCGAACGGCTGATTCAATAATTTCACCCATTCTTGTTATTCCGAGAGTCCGCTGATCAGTATTAGCATGAGGCACCTTAATTCACCCGTTTCCATATTAAATTAGGCCGTCAAACCGGTGTAGATCGTTGCCAATTGGTACAAAGTCAAACGTCTTACCTAAGACATTATCCCACGAATAAATTAACCGACTGTATCGAGATTTTAACTTCGTGTGCAGAAAAAGAAATTAGAGTCCATTTCAGTGACAGGCACTTCAAATTGATGAATGAATTAAAAAACGGGTGTCCGTCCCTTCGAGATAGTCGTCACCTTCTGTGAGAGACGAACAACTAAGCCAGTGGCTTTACCTGTCCTGTGATTCCAAAAGGCAAAGGAGATACTCAGGGAGTACATGCGCTGCTTAGTATTGGCAATAGACACCTCATTTCACAGCTTGCATTTTGAAGTAGAACGTCAATCCGTGTGACAGCATTATGAATTCCTATAACATCATATACTTTATCACATACCCTACCGTCCGAGAAGCTATCACGCTCTATCGAGAGTATACCTTCGTGATGAGATATACAAATTTGTATATATTTTAGTCAAGGGCACCTTATTGTCATGTGTGAATTTGAAGATCCTGGATCAAGTCGTTTGACAGCGTGTCCAGCTTCCTTGATATCTGAACAGCTAACACAACCGCTTCTTTGGGAGTCGAATTGCAAAGTCAATAGCATCCCCTATCCTGTAACTCCGAGAGTCAAACCATGTATTCCGAGAGTAAATACGATAAACAGTTTTGGCAAAAGATACCTTAAGTCACGCTATGAATAATAAAGCATACCGCTATACCGTTGCAGAACGTTACCTAATGCTATAGAGTAAAACTCTATTACCCGTCACTAAAATGTCTACTAATTTGCATTGCTGAACACAATGATATACCCTCGATGCAGCGGATCATGTGCTCTGAAAGTAATTTATCAGGTAAACAGTATGTCATCATGCCCATTGGTATCGTTCTCAAACGGTTTTACGTTCTAATTTAATATTCATACCGTGATTTAAGGTGTCTATTGCCAATACCGTTCAGTGGATTTACTCCTGGAATACAAGGTTTGACTCTCGGAATCACAAAAGTATGTCAAGCTATTGTCTCAGCCTATCGACTTTCAAAGAAGGTGGTAACGATCTGGATCAGATAGACGGTAGATCTGCGATTCCTACACGGAGTTAAGGTGCCCGTCACTAAAATGAGTACTAATTTCTTTCAGTGCACAAGAACTTATACTTTCAATGAAGCCGCTTAGGTTCGCGGAAGGTAAGGGCTTTGGTAAAACGTTCGACTTTATAGTAATTGGTAACGGTCTCAAACGGTGTGAAGCTGTATTTTAATATTGAAACCGAGAAACTGAATTGTCTGTCACATATACTGTTCAGCGGATTTACTTCCGGAATAACTGGTATGACAGTAGGAATCTCAGAATAGGTGCAGACACTGATTTAGCAGTTTGTCTCTCACAGAAGGTGGTAACGTTCTCGCACTCTTTGATCCTCGATCCGCTAATTCCTACATGATGTTAAGGTGCCCGTCACTAAAATGGAAACTAATTTCATTCTCTGAACACGACGTTATTCTCTCGATACCGCGCGTTAGTTTCTCAGAAGCTAAGGTCGTCAGTAAAGTGTTTCACTCTGTGACAATACGTATCACTCTACAGCAACTCGACTCGGTACATTCACATTGAATCCCTGAATAAAAAGTGACCACTACCAATACTGTTCAGCGGATTTACTCCAGGAGTACCCGGCTTAACTCACCGAATAAACACGATAGGTGATGCTATTGACTCAGCCGTTCGTCTTCCACAGAAGATGGTAACGATTGCGAACGGTTTGACACTCGATCTTCTAATTCATAGGTGAAATTAATGTGTCCGCCACTAAAATGTACATTAATTTGCTCCTCGGAACACGAAGGTATAATCTCGATACAGCGGGGTAGCTTCTCGAAAGTAAGTCTTTCAGTAAGAAGTTTGACTACATAGCAATATGTAACGATGCATAATCTTGTGACTCTGTACTTCAATAATTATACCGTGAAATTGAGTGCCAAATGCCAATATTGTACGGTGGGTATAGACGCGGTTTAACTGGTTTGACTCTTGAAGGCGCAGTATAGGTGAAGCTGTTAACTCAACCGTTCGACTCTTGAAGAAAGTGGTAACGTCCTCGAAATGATTTACGCATGATATTTCTATTCGTATATGTAAGAAAGGTGCCCGTCATGCAAATGTATACTTA
This sequence comes from Lasioglossum baleicum, assembly GCF_051020765.1. Lineage (NCBI taxonomy): Eukaryota > Metazoa > Arthropoda > Insecta > Hymenoptera > Halictidae > Lasioglossum > Lasioglossum baleicum. The sequence continues at coordinate 123,477 of NW_027469154.1, read as the reverse complement.
TATTTGCTTTGAACACGAAGATAAACTCTAGGTGCAGCGGGTTAGGTTCGCAGAAGAAAAGGTATTCGGATGAAGAAGGACTTTATTCCAATTGGTAATGTTCTGCGTGGGTTTGACGCTCCAAATTAATATATATGCCGCTGATTGATATGGGATATTGCCAATAGTTTTCAGCGGACTTACTCCCAGAAATCCTGGTTTGTCTCTCGTATTCACGAGATAGGTCAAACAATTGACATAGCTTTGCGATTCTCTAAGGAGGTGGTAACATTCTGAAAAGTTTTGACCCTCGATCTTCTAATTCATACATGTAATTAATGTGACCGTCTCTAAAATGTAACCTAATATGTTTCTCCGAATACGAAATTATGCTCTCGAACCAGCGGGTTAGTTTCTCGGATAGTTAGGTATTCCGTAAATAGAATGACTTTACACCAGTTGGTTCCGTTCTTCGACGGTTTGACGGCCTGCTTTAATGTTGAAGCCGTGAATTAAGGTGTCTATTGCTAATTCTGTACCGCGCATTTGCTGCGGAATACTTGCTTTGACTGTCGCAATCTCAGGATAGGTAATGCTATTGACTTAGCTGTTCGATCCTCAAGGACGGTGGTAACGTTCTCGAATGATTTGACACTTGATTTTTCTATTCATACGTGAAAATAGTGAGTCCGTCTGCTAAGATGACTATTAATATGTTCCTGTGATCTCTATGATAGACAACCGCTACAGAGGGTTGGATTCTCGGATGATACGGTATTGGGTAAAAAGTATGACTTTATAAAAATTGGTATTGATTCCCTACGGTTTGAATCACATCCTTAATATTCATGTCGTGAATTAAGTTGTGTATTGTCAATACTGTTCAGCGAATTTAATCCCGGAATACCTGGTTTGACTCTCGGTAGTGCAGGAAGGATGAAGCTATTGACATAGCTGGGCGACACTTAAAGAAGGTGGTAACGTTCTCCAACTGATGAACTCTCGATCTTCTTTTGCGTACATCAAGATAAGTATTCCATCTCTTAGAATATCTAATAATTTGTTTCCGTGAGCACTAAGCAAGACACTCGCTACAGCAAGTTGAGTTGTAGGAAGGAGAGGTATTCGGCCAAATGAATGACTATATACCATTTAGTAATGTTTTCCGACGGTTTGACACTCTACTTTAATACTCCAAGTGTGTATAAAGGTGTCAAGTGCGATTTCTCTGTTTCGTATGTACTCCTAGAATACCAGTTTTGACTCTCGTACTCGCTGGATATGTAAAGGTATTGACGTTCCTATGTCACTCTCAAAGAAGGTAATTACGTTCTCGAACGGTTTGACTCCAGCTTTTGCTGCTCATGCATCAAACTAAGGTGTCCATGTGCTAATGTATCTACAAATTTGTTTGCGATAATATTAAGCAAGACACTCCCTCGAGTGGGATAGGTTCACGGGAGGCATGGTTTCGGTAAAAAGTATGACTCCATACCAATTATTAATGTTCTCTGACGGACTGACACTCTAGTTCAATATTTATAACGTGAATTAGCAGGTCTATTTCCAATACTGTTCAGCGGTCGGATTCCCGGGATAACAAGCTTGACTCTCCGAATCACAGGATAGGTAAAGCTTTGGAATTAGCTGTGCGACTCTCAAAAAAGTTTACTACGCTATCGCGCGGCTTGACTCGCGATATTCTTATTGATAGATGAAATTAAGTCGCGTGCCACTAAAATGAATAGTAATTTGCCACTCGAAACACGAAATTATACACTCGATTCTGCGGATTATGTTCTCTGAACGTAAGGCTCACGGTACAAATTTTGACTCTATACCAATAGGTTACACTCAACCGTTTGACACTCTACTTTGATTTTCGTGCAGCGAATTAATGTGACATTTGCCAACACTGTTCAGCGGATTTATTCTAGGAATGCCTATCGGAAACACAAACAAATTGCAGCTATTGTCTTAGCTGTTGAGCTCTCAAAGGTAGTGGTATCATACTCCAAAGGATCGACTCTCGACTTCACTATTCGTACATGAAAAACAGTCGTCCGTCTGAGAGAATATCTACTAATTTGTTTCCGTGAGCACTTGAAATTACACTCGCCATAGCGGGGTTTGCTGTACGAAGGTAATGCATTCGGTGGAAAGAATGAACCTATAGCAGTTGGTAATATTCAGCGACGGATTGACAGTCTGCTGTAATATACGTACCGTGAGTCAAGGTGTCTATTGCCAATACTGTCCAGCGGACTTACCCCTGGAATTTCAAGCTTGACACTCAGAATAACAGGATCGGTGAAGATGGTGACTCAGCCGTTCGCCACTCAAAGAAGATGGAAAGGTTCTCGAGCGGTTTGACACTTCATCATCTTATTCATACATGAATTTATGGCGCCCGTCACCAAAATGTATACTCATTAGTATCTCTTATCACGAAGTTCTATTCTCGACACGGCGGGTTTGCGTCTCCCAAATTAGCGCTATCGGCAAAATCTTTGTCAGTATACCAATAGGTTACGTTCTACAAAGGTTTGACGGCCTGCTTTACTATTGAAGCCGTGATCTAAGGTGTCTATTGCGAATACTGTACACAGCATTTACCCCCGTACTATGATTCTGAAAGTCAAACCAGGTACTCCAGAAGTAAATCCGTTTCATGGTATTGGATTTTCACACCATACCTCCGGGTATAAGTGCAGTGCAGGGTCAAACTGTTGTAGAACATTACGAATTGGCATAGAGTCAAACTGTTTTCCGACGGTCTTACCTTCCGATGACCCATGCAGTAATTGGCTTGTTTAGTGTTCTTCGGAAAAATTAGTAGTCATTTTGGCAAGCGGACACCTTAGTTTCATGTATGATTAGGACGATCGAGAGGCAAACGTTGCGAGAACGTTACCATATTCTTCGAGACTCTAAGTGCTAAATCAATGGATACACCTACCATGACGATCCGTATGTCGAATCACATATTCCGACCGTCAATCCGCTGTGCAGTATTGGCAATAAGCCCCTTATTTCGCGCTATGAACATTAAAGTAGAAGGTCAAACCGTCGGAGAATACCGCCAATTGGTATAGAGTCATTCTTATTGCCGAAAACATATCCTTCCTAGAATCTAACACGCTGTAGCCAGTGTCATGCTTAGTGCTCACGGAAGCAAATTAGTTGACATTATAGCTGAGGCACACCATATCTTCAAATATGAATTAAAGGATTGAGAGTCAAACCGTTCTAGATAATTACCACCTTCTTTGAGAGACTATCGGATCAGTCAGCAACTTTACATGTAGTTGTGATTCAGAGAGTCAAGCCAAGAATTCCTGGAATAAATCCGCTGAAGAGCATTGACAATAGATATTCACAGAATGTTTCTCACAGTAGAGGGGCAAACCGATTCAAAACGTTACCAAATGTTATAAAGGCATTCTTTTAACCCAGTACTTTATCTTCCGAGAACATAGGCCGCTGTATCGTGGGTACATTGTCGTGTTCAGAGAAACAAATTAGTATACATTATAATGGCGGACACCATAACTTCATGCATGATATAGTAGATCGAGTGGAAAACTGTGCCAGGACGTTACCACTAGCTTTGAGGGTCGTACAGCTATGTCACTAGGTTCACTTACCTCGTGATTCCATGAGACGAACCAGAAATTCCAGGAGTAAATTCACTGAACTGTATTGGTACTTGTCACCATAATTCACGGATTGAATATTAACGTAAATTTTCAAACCGTTCTTGATCGTTACATATTGGTATGAGCTCATCCTGATTATCGAAGGCCTTGCCGTCCGATGAGCTATCACGCTATATCTAGAGTGTAGCTTCGTGTTCATAGAAAGATATTAGTATACATTTTAGCGATGGGCACCTTAATTCCAGGAATGAATTCGAAGTTCTAGGGTCAAACCGTCCGAGAACGTTACAACCCTCTATGGAATCGAAGGCCGATTGCTATAGCTTCACCTATCCAATGAGTGTGAGCGTCAAATCTGGTTTTAAGCGAGAAATTCTGTCGCTAAGTATGGGCACTATGCATCCCATTTCACGGTATAAATATTAAAGTACACAGTTAAGCCGTTGTAGCAGGTTAGCTATTGGCGTGGAATCAAACCTTAAAAACGAAGGCCTCACCTTCCGAGAAGCTAACCCGCAGTATCGGGAGTGTAATTCCTATTCAGAGAAGGAAATTAGTTTTCATTTTAGTGCCAGGCACCTTAACATCGTGTAGGAATTCGAAGATCTACTGCCGATCTGTTCGAGATCGTTACCACATTCCTTGAATGTCGAACGCTGTGTCAATAACTTCGCATATTTTTGTGATTCCGAGAGTCAAACCGCGTATTCCAGGGATAAATCAGCTGAACGGTATTAACAATGGACACCTGATTTCACGGTATGGTTATCAAATTCGAACGCCAAGCCGTCTGAGAACGTTTCCAATTGGCATAAGGACATTCTGTTTACCTGATACCTTACCTTCAGAGAACACAGTTTGTTGTATCGAGGGTATAAGTTCGTGTCCTGCGATACAAATTAGTAGACATTCTAGTGACGGGCACCTTAATATTTCGCGATAGAGTTTTACTCTATAGCATTAGGTAACGTTCTACAACGGTATCACGGTCTGCTTCATTATACATAGCGTAAATTAAGGTGTCTATTGCCAAAACTGTTCAGCGTATTTACTCCCGGAATTCTTGCTTTGATTCTCGGAATCGCAGGATGTGTGGAACCATTAACACAACCGCCCGTCTCTCACAGCAGGTGGCAACGTTCTTACGCGATTTGACCATTGAACTTCTAATTCATGCACGAAATTAAGGTGCGCGTCAGTAAATGTTCACTAGTTCGTACCTCTGAACGCGGTGTTATGCTCCCGATACAGCGAGCATAGTTTCCCGCATGGTAAGGCATGCTGGAAGAAGTTTGACCTTGCACCTATAGGTAATGTTCTACGATTGCTTGGCGGCCTGCTTTAATATTCAGACCGTGAATTGAGGTGCCTTTTTCCAATACTCTTCAGCGAGCTTACTCTCTGTTTTCCCGGACTGACGCTCCGATCATCAGGATAAGTGAAGCTGTTGAATTAGCCGTTCGTCTCTTGCAGACGGTGGCAATTTTCTCGAACGGTTTGATTCTCGGTCTTTTAATCCATGCATGAAATTAAGGTGCGCGTCACTAACACGTATAGTAATTCGTCCCTCTGAACACGGAGTTATACACTTGATACAGCTGGTCTGTTTCTCGGAGGGAAGGCATTCTATTAGTAATTTAACTCTACAGGAATAGGTAATTTTGTACAACGGCTTGACGGTCTGCTTTAAAGTTCAAACCGTGAATTGAATTGTCTTTTGCCAGTACTGTACAGCACATTTACTATCGCAATACCTGGTTTGACTTTCGGCATCACATGGTGTGCGAAGCTATTGACTTCGCCGTTCCATTCTCAAAGAAGTTGGTTGCGGTCCAGAACGGTTTTCTATTCATACATGAAAATAGGGCTTCCATCTTCTAAAATGTCTACTAATATGCATCCGTGTACACTAAGCGACGCACTGGGTGCAGCGGGACATGGTTTCGGAAGGTAAGGTAATTTGGTAAAATGTCTGACATTATACCAATTGCTAATGTTCCCCAACGGTTAAGCTCTGTACATTAATTTTCCTTCCGCTAGATAAGGTGTCTATTTCCAATACTGTTGCATCGGCTAAATTTCTGAAATACATGGTTCCACTATCGAAATAACTGGGCAGGTGCAGCAATTGGCTTAGCCGTTCGTTCCGTATAGAAGGTGCGATCGTTCTAGCAAGGTTTGAATATCGATTATTTTATTCATACATAAAAATAAGGTTTCCGTCAACTAAAATACCTATTAATATGTTTCTGTGAACACTATGCATGATACTACCTACGGCGGGTTAGGTCCTCGGAGGGTAAGGTATCTGGTAAATGGTTTAACTGCATACTACTAGGTAACGTTCTACAGCGGTTTGACTCTGTACTTTAATAATTATTCCGTGCAATGTGGGGTTTAATGCCAATATTATACAGGGGACTTATTTCCAGAATACCTGGTTTGTCTCTCGGAATCACAGAATTGGAGTAGATATTCACTGGGATTTGCAACTCTCAATGAAGGTGGTAACGTTCTCGCACGGTTTGACCATCGATCCTCTATTTAATACACGAAGATAAGGTGGGCATCAGTGAAATGAATACTAATTTCATTTTCTGAACACGAAATTGTACTCGCGATCCAGCGCGATTGACTTTCGGTGTGTACGGTCTCCAGTAAATCATTTGACTTCAAACCAATTGGCAACGCACTCAAACAGTTTGATGCTCTACTTTAATATACGAAACGGGAATTAAAGTGTCTATTGCCATAAACGTGCAGCCCACTTACTCCCGGAATACCTAGTTTTACTATCGGAATAACAGGATCGGTGAAGCTATGGCCTTAGCCAGGCGACACTCCACAGAGGTGGTATCGTTCTCGGCCGCCTTGACCCTCCATATTCGTTTTGATACACGCAATTAAAGTGTCCGTCTACTAAGGAGTCTACTAATTTGTTTCCTTGATCACTGAGCAAGACACTTGCTGCAGCATGATCTGCTTTCGGAGGGTGTGGTATGCGGTACAAATTATGATCATATAAAAATAGGTACCGTTCTACGTTGGGTCGAATCGCTATATTACTATTTGTACCATAAATTAAGGTGTCTATTGTCAATATTGTTCTGCGGATTTACGCCAGGAACACCAGGTTCCTCTCACCGCATCATAATTATGAAGCTAATAACAGCGGTGTTCGATTCTCAACTAAGGTGGTAACGTTCCCGATCGGTTCTACACTAAGTCCTCTAATTCATTTATGAAATAAAGGTGCCCGTCACTAAAGTGTGTATTAATTTGATCCTCTGAACACGAAGTTATACCCCCGATACAGCGGGATTTGTTCACGGAAGCCAAGTCCTTGCGAAAAAGTTTGATACTATAACAGTAGGTAATGTTCTACAAAGGATTGGCGCTATAAATTAATATTCATACCGCGAATTAGGGCATCTATTGGCAATACTGTTCTGCGGCTTTACTCGCGGAATGCCTGGTTTGTCCATCAGAATCGCAGGATGGGTGAAGCTGTTCACTTGGCTGGTTGTCTCTCACAGAATGTGGCAACGTCCTCGAGCGGTTTGACGATCGATCTTCTAATTCATTCATGAAGATAAAGTGCTCGTGACTGAAATGAACGCTAACTTCTTTCTCTGAAGTCCAAGTTACATTCTCGATGGCGTGGGTGATGTTCGCGGAGTGTAGCGCCTTCGCTTAAACGTTTCACATTATGGCAATTGGTAACGTTATCGAACGGTGTGTCGCTCTATTTTAATATTCAAACCGTGATCTCTGTTGTCTACTGCCAATACTGTTCAGCCGATTTACTCCCGGAATACCTAGTTTGACTCTCGGAATCTCGGGACAGGTAAAGCTGTTTACTTAGCCAATCGTCCCTCGCAGAACGTTGCAACGTAGTCGCACGATTTGACACTCGACCCCCCTATTCATATGTGAAAAGAAAATGTCCGGCTGCTAAAGTGTATACTAGTGTGTTTATCTAAACATGAAATTATACTATCGATACTGCGGGTTAGCTTCACGCATGTTATGGCATTCTGAAAAAATTTTGAATTCATAGCAATTGGTTAAGTTCTAAAACGGTTTGACGCTCTACATTAAAATTAAAACTGTGAATTAAGGTGTCTATTGCCTATACTGTTCAGCGATTTTCCCCTGCAATACCTGATTTGGCGCCCTCAATCATAGGATAGGTGACTCTACTGACTTAGCCGTTCGACTCTAAAATATGATGGTAATGTTCTATAACTGTTTGACACTCGATCTTCTATCGCATACATGAAGTTATGGTGACCGTAATTAAAATGTATTGTAGTTTGTTCCACTGAACACGAAGTTATACTCTTTATATATTAGGTTAGTTTCTCGGATGGTAAGGCCTTCAGTAAAGTTTTTACTATATAGCAATAGGAAACGTTCGCAAATGGATTGACGCTCTACGTTAATATTAAATCCGTGAATTAGAGTCTGTAATGCCATTACTGTTCCGCGGTTTGTCTTCCGGAATATCTGGTTTGCCTCTCGGAACCATAGGATAGGTGAAGCTATTATCTAAGCGGTTCGATTCTCAACTACAATGGTAGCGATCTCGATCGATATTCTCGATATACCCTCGATATTCTAATTCATACATGAAATCATGGTGCGCGCCTAAAATATGTAAACTGATATGTTTCCATGAACACTAACCAAGGCACTTCCTGCAGGGGTTGGACTATTCGGGAGGTAAAGCTTTCGGTAAAAAGTTTGATTCTATACGAATGGGTGAAGTTCTACATCGGTTTTACTCTGTACATAAATATTCGAACCGTGAAATAAGGAGTCAATTACCAATACTGTGCACCGGATGGGCTCACGGAATTCCTGGTATGACTCACGAAAATACAGGACAGGTGAAGCTTTTGACCCCCATATTCTAACACTCAAATATGGGGGTATCGTTCTCGAACTGCTTGATACTCGATCTTCTAATTCATACATGAAGTTATCGTGCCCATCACTGAAACAAGTAGTAATTTCTTTCTCTGAACAAAATGTAATATTCATGATGACGCGGGCGAGGCTGACGGTTGGTGAGGCCGTACGGTGAAAGGTTTGAATTTATTGGAATTTGTGACGTTCTGAAACTGTTTGTGGCTTCACTTTAATATTCATACCGTGAACTATTGTATTTATTGCCAATACAGTTCAGCGAATTTACTCCCGTATTACCCGATAAGACTCTCAGCATCGCAGGATTACTGAAGATATTGACGTAGCCGTTCGAAAGTCATAGAAAGTGGTAACGGTCTCGCACTGTTTGAACCTGAATCATCTAATTCATACATAAAGTTAACGTGCTCGTTACTGAAATGAATGCCAATTTCTTTCTATGAACACGAAGTTATTCTCTCGAAACAGCGTGTTTGCTTCTCCGAAGGTGAGACCATCCGTAAAGTGTTTGACTTTATACCAAATTGTATCGTTCTCACACGGTGTGATGCTATATTTTAATATTCATACCGTGAATTAAGGTATCTACTGCCAATACTCTACAGCGTGTTTACTCCTTATATACCTGCTGTGACTCTCGGGATCTGTGGAGGGATGCAGCTATTGTCATAGATGTGCGATTCTGAAAGAGGTGATAACGTACACGAGTGGTTTGACGCACTCTCTTCATATTGATGCACGTAAATAAGAATCCGGGCACTAAAATATATACTGCTATGATTCTCTAAACTCGAAGTTATACTCTCGCTGTAGCTGGTTACCTTCTCGGAAGGTAAGGAAGTTGGTATAACGTTTGATTTTATAACAACTGGTATCGTTCCCAAATGGTTTCACGCCATACTTCAATATTCAAACCGTGAATTAAGGTGTCCATTACTGGGTAGGTGAAGCTAATGACTTATACCTTCGTCCTCACAGATGGTGGTAACGTCCTCGAACGGTTTGACGCCCGATCATCTAATCCATACCGGAAATAAAAGCGCCGTCACTGGAATGTATACTAATTTCGTTCTCTGAACACGAGGATATACTCTCGAAACGGCAGGTTAGCTTCACCGAAGGTACGGAAATCGGTGAAGTGATTGACTTTATACCAATAGGTAACGATCTACAACGGTTTGGCGGTCTGCGTTAATATTCATACCATAATTATCGTGTCTATTGCCAATAATGAAAAAAGTATTTATTCCTGGCGTACCTGGTTTGACTCTCGGAATCACAGGAGAGTTGTAGCAGTTGACTTAGCCATTAGATCCTGAATGAAGTTGGTAACGTCCTCGTTCGGTTTGACTCTCTATTTTGCTACACATACACGAAAATAACGTGGCCCTCTGCTAAAGTTTCTCTTAATTTACGTCTGTTAACATTAAGCAAGGCACGCGTTAGAGCGGGTCAGGTTCTCCTAGGGTTGGGTATTCGGTAAAAGAAATGACTTTATTCGAATTGTTAATTTTCTCCGACGGGTTGACTACCTACATTAATATTCAAACTGTGAATTGAGGTGTCAATTGCCAATACTACACAGCGAATTTACTCTCGGATTATCTGATCTGATTCTCGGAACAACAGGATATGTGGAGCTATTGACCTAGCCGTTCGATACTCAAAGAAGGTGGTATCGTGTTCGAATGGTTTGACCCTCGATTATTGTGTTCATCCATGAAAATAATGTGTGCTCTGCTATAATGTCCAATAATTTTTTTCCGTGAGCACTAAGCGTGGCACTCGCTTCTGCGGGTTATGTTCTTGGAAGGTTATTTATTCGATAAATAGGATGACTTTGGAACAATTCGTACTGTTCTCCGCCGGTCTGACTCCCTACTCTAATACTCATGCTGCGAATTTCGATGTCTATTGTCAATGCTGTACAGCGTGTGTATTCCTAGAATGCCTGGTTTAATTCTCGGTATCACAGGTGAAGGTATTGAGTTAGCCGTACGACTTCCCAAGAAGGTGGTCACGTTCATGAAAAGTTTGTCCCTCGATCAGCTGATTCATAAATAAAATTAATTTTCCCGTCACTGATGTTTATAATATTTTGCGTCGCTGAGGACAAAGTTATACTCTCGAAACAGCGTATTAGCTTCTCGGAAGGTACGGCCTTCTGTGAAAAATTTGACTGTATACCGACAGGTAATGTTGCACAGCTATGTGACTCTGTACTTTAATATTTATACCGGGAAGTAGGGTATTAATGCCGATACTGCACAGCGGATTTACTCACGGGACGCCTGGTTTGATTATCGGTATCCCAGGATAAGTGAAGCTATTGACTTGGCCGTTCGACGCACAAGGAACGAAGGTATTGTTCTCGTACTGTTTAACCCTCGATCATTTAATTCACATTTGAAATTAAGGGTGCCGTCACTAAAATGTAAACAAATTTGCTTCAATGTACACGAAGTTATGCACTTGATACCGCGGGATAGGTTCACGGTAAGTAAGTTATTCGGTAAATAGATTGACTTTATATAAACTGGTAATGTTCTCCGATGGTTTGACCCTCCACTTTAACATTCAAACCGTTGATTAATGTGACCAGTGACAAAACTGTTCAGCGCATTTGCTCCGGAATACCTGGTCTGACTTTCGATATGACAGGATAGGAGATGCTATTGACATAGCCGTTCGTCTCTCAGAGAAGGTGGCAACGAACTCGTGGGGTTTGACACGCGCTCTTCTTATTCATACAAAAAATTGAGGTGCGCGTCTGCTAAAATGTATACTAATTTATATCTCTGCACACAAAGTTATACCCAGGATTCAGCAGTTTATTTTCTCGAAAGGTAAGGAATCCGGTATGGAGTATGATGTTACTCAAATTTGGTAACGTTCGCAAACGGTTTGACGCTCTATATTTAATATTCAAACCGTGAATTAAGGTGTCCATTGGTATGTCGGATCGACATTCCGGATGGTCTTCGACAATTTCTTTAACCATGATTTTGATCCTTGTGCATTTTTCCCTACTTGTATGTATATTAATACATGCAGTAATTGATCGTCATGGTGTTCCGATTTTTCTCGAAATTTTCCATTTTTATCGTAAAAAACTTTAGTTCCGAGCTAAGCGCATTTAGAATTTGATGTGTGTACGATTATGACTATATTATGTAGAATCCTTTGGTATTCCGTATGATTGAATGCATACGTACATATGCTTCCTGGGCGACACGTCCGCGGGGGTGTCAAACTTGCTGTCGTGCGATCGTATTATACACTACTGCATGGTTATCGTTTGTTTCCATAACCATAATATTGTGCCGTATGTTTTTTCCAAGTTTTCCATTTATTCATACATACTGGAATTTACTGTTAAGGTATTTTCCACTTTTTTCACAGTTATCAATTTTTAATTTTAAAATATTGTATTTGTCTGTAAAAGTGTCTTTTCAATTAGTCGAGTGAACGTTTATGAAAATATTATGACAAACATATTGTTATTTCATATGATTGCCTGCATAGGTATCTACGTTGCCGGAGCGACATGACTGGAGTAGATTTGTAGTTGCGTATGGTGCATTGGAGCAACGCTAATGGGAGGTCTACGTTAATTTCTATATCCTTGATCATGTAGCGTATGCATTCTGTCGCAGTTTCCATTTATTGATAAACACGGTAATTTACTATTTTGATATTTTCAATTTTTTACAAAATTTTCAATTCATAGTTTAATAAATTTTATTTCTCTGAAAAAGTGGCTGTGGAAATAGCTGGTCTTGTAGTTGCGTTCGGTGCACGGAGCCACACCGTTATATGGTCTTTTATAGTGTTTTTAACCTGAATATTATACCGTATGCATTCTTTCATAGTCATCTATTTACTTACATATACTCTTATTTACTTGTTATGGCATGTTCCATTTCTTCAAAATTATAAATTTCCTGTTTCAAGATCTGTAATTCTTAGTAAAAGTGTATTCGGAATTAGTTGAGTGTACGTTTATGATGTTGCCACGGGAAATACGTGACAAGTATCAAGTTAAAATATACACGGGCGGCTCTTCAACCTTGGTAGAAGAGCCCCTTTCTAAAAGAAACTATGGTTCTTATATAAATACTTATTTCGTAAAATAAGTGTAATACCGATGTTGAATAATTTAAATATTTAACGCAAGTTTTCAGGATAAGTATACGAATGCGGAAACGTTCCATTTGAGGTATAATATAGAACTGTTTTATTCGTTAGTGATCGGTGTTTATACTATATTTTTCTGATCGAATAAGCAGTTTCTAGCCACGTGTCGTCTGGTTCTGGCTGATTTTGCTACGGCTGCTGTCTGGGTGATGCGTCCGGTGATGCGTTGGCGGGATTTTTGGCTGGCGTCGCGCTGTTATAAACGTACACTCAACCAATTCAAAAGGCACGCCGAGTAAGATATTCTATATACTAAATTATCTATACTAAAAATGGATAACTTTGGAAGAATCGATGGTACCATAACCGTACATTACAGTTCGTAGAAATAAATAGAAAAAAGCGACAGTTTGAATATGGTACACAATCAAGGATAAGGAATTAACCGAATCCATACAGCAGTGACGCTGCGAAACACCGAAAGCAACTATAGGACCAGTTTAGCCCTCTCTCTCCGACAGCGTAGGTACTTATGCAGACAATTATATAAAATAACAACAAGCTTTACCAAATATTGTCATACACGTAATCTCACCTGATACAGAATCAGTTCTACCAACAAAGTAAGTTACAGTATATAGAAATAAATAGAAGACTGCAATAGAATGCTTACGATACAATATTGCGGTTAATGAAATTAAAGAGGACCATACAGTCGAGTCGCTTCAACCTCCCTGACGCCTCTACAGGACCACTTCATTTGTGTCGCTGCGGAAGCGTCGCTATGTATGCTGACAATCATTCAGCACAGTATCAAATTCAAGATAATATTGTCATAGACGTAGTCTTAACTGATTCAAAAGGAACTTCTACTGAGAAATACAATTTTTTAAACTAACAATTGAATATTTTGAAAAATCGATGATACTATAACATTACATCACTGCATGTACAAATAAGTAGAAAACTGCAATTGAATTCTTAGGGTACAATATTAAGGATACAGAAATTGACAATGCTCATAGAGTATTGTCGCTCAGCTCAACCGAATGCAACGGCAAGGCCACTCCATCCGTGACGTTCTGAAATCATAGATACGTATACAGACCAACGTATAAAAAAAGAATAAGTTTAACAAATTATTGACATATACGTACTCGCATCAAATGCCAAAGACACTGCTACTAAGATATATAATCCTTTAAACTAAAAATTGAAAATTTTGAGAAACACTTAATATATCATATCAGTAAATTACATTACGCTAAAATACATGCAAGGCTGCAAAAAAGTCTCTACAGTATATTACCCACGGTAAAAATGTTAACGAAGATCATACAGTAGCATCGCACCGATCTACCGAACACAACTACGAGGTCATACCAGGCGTGTCGCACTGGAAGCGTAGGTACGTATACAGACAATCATGTAATATAACAGTGGATTTAACAAAACATTGCCATAAACGTATACGCAACTAATTCTAATAACACATCTACTACGGAATACAATCGTTTATGCTAAGAATAGAAAGTTTGGAAATGATCGAAAATATCATATAAATATCATGTAAATAAATATCATATAAATCATATACAAATATCCGACTGTGAACAAATGCAAACGGCTGAATATCAAGGTTCGTGAAATACACGAAGATCAGACAGCAGTGCCGCTCCGATATGCCGAACGTAACTGCAACACCACGCTAGCCGCGTCGCTCTGGATGTGTGTGTACGTACACAGACAGTCATACGAAATAACGTCATAAACGTACACTCAACTAATTCCAAAGACACTCTTACATGGAAGTACAATCGTTTGAATTAAAAATTGATAATTATGTAAAAAATAGAAAATAACATAACAGTAAATTACCGTATGCGTAAATAAATCGAAACCTCGATGGAATGCGTGCAGCACAATATCAAGGTTGGAGAAATTACCGAGGATCATACAGTAGAGTCGCTCAGACCTGCCGTATGCAGCTACAAGACCTAGTTAGTCGTGTCGCTCATACAGCGTTGGCACGTATACAGACCATCATAAAAAATAATAATTAATTTAAGAAAAAAATGTCACATGCGTACACTCATCTAATTCCAACGCACTTTTACCATGGAAATATCATAGCAGTAAATTTCAGTATGTAGAAATACATCGAGACCGACTAAAGAATGCGTACAGGACAATAATATGGTAAAAGGGATTATCGAATTCCATCCAGTGGTGCTGCTTCGATCTGCCGTCCGCAACTGCTAGAATTCACCAGGCGTGTCGCTCTCACACCGCAGGTACGTATACAGACAATCATATAAAATAACAATAAGTTTAACGTAATATTGTCATAATCGTACACTCAACTAATACCAACAACACTTCAACTGAGGGATAAAAACTTTTGAGCTAGGAATTGAAAATTTTGAAGAAAATCGGAAATATCATAGCAGAAACGTACAGTATGTATAAATAAATAAACGACCCGGAAAAAAAACCTACGGTACATTATCAGGATTATAGAAATGAACAAAGACCTTATAGCAGTGTCGCTCCGATCTAGAGAGCGCAACTACAGGACGACTCCAGTCGTGACGGTGCGGAAGCGTATTTGCAGACAATCATATAAAATAACAATAAGATTAACAGAATAATGACCCAAACGAATACGCAACTACATCCAAAGACACTATCACTTAGAAGTCAAATTTCGTAAAAAAAGGATTGCAAATTTTGAAAACAATCGGAACTATCACAATAGTTAATAGCCACTTGAATAAATAAATGGGGGACTGGAAATGAATGCATGCGGTACAACATCAAGGTTATAGAAATTAACGAAGATCATACAGTAGCGTTGCACCGATCTGCCGTACGCATCTACAAAACATCGCTAGTCGTACAATTCATACAGCGTAGGTACGTATACAGACACTCATATGAATTAACAGTATGTTTAACAAAATATCATCACATACATTCGCTCGAATAACTGCAAAGACACTTTTACTACGAAATACAATATCTGAAGTTAAAAACAGCAAACCTTGATGCAAATAGATAATATCATCACAGTAAATTTCAGTATGTGGAAATAAATAGAAAACTGCGAAAGAATGCATACGGTACAAAATCAAGATTGAAGATATTATCGAATACCAATCAGTAGTTCCGCTCCGCTCTGGCGTACGCAACGAACAGACATCGCCGGTCGTGTCGCTCCCAGTGCGAAAGTACGTATACAATCAATCGTGTAAAATTTCAATAAGTATAACAAGCTACTGTCATGAACGTACACTAAACTATATCCAACGACACTTTTACTGCGATAAACAGTTTTTTAAACAAAAAATTTTGAATTTTGAAAAAACCGAATTTATCATAACTCTAAATTGCTGTGTGCATAACTACATGGAAGACTGGGAAAAAATGCATATCGCACTGTATCATAGTCAAAGAAATTAACGAAGACCATACAGCAGCTTCACTCCGATCTAGCGAACGAAAATGCAAGACCACTCCAGTCGCGTCGTTCTGGAAGCGAAGGTAAGTATACAATGTATCATATAAAATGGAAAGAATATAACATAATATTGTCATAAACGTACACACGACCGATTTCAAAGACACTTTTACTAGGAAATAGAATTTTTTAATCTTAAAATTGAAAGTTACGAAAAAAGGTCGAAAATATCACAACAGTAAATAACAAAATGTATAAATAAATAGAAAAATTAGGAAAAAATGCATACGGTGTAAAATCATGGCTATAGAAATTAACGAAGATCATTCAGTATACCGCACGGATCTACCGTACGCACCTACAAGTCCAGTCCAGCCGTGTCCCTCCCGCAACGTAAGTACATATAGAGACTATCATATAAAATATCACTAAGTTTAACAAAATATTGCCGTGAACGTACAGTTAACGAATGACAAAGACACTTTTGGAAGAAAATTAAATTTTTCTAGACATAAATTGGAAATTCCGAAAAAAATTGAAAATATCATAACAACAAGGTACAATATGTAAGATAAATAAAATACTGCGCAGGAATGCACACGGTGCAATATTATGATTAATAAAATAATCAAAGACCATCCAGTAGAGCCGCTCCGGTCTGCGGTACACCACTAGAAGGCCTCGACAGTGGTGTCGCTACGACCGCGTAGGTACGTATATAGACAATCATATAAAATAAAATAGGTTTAACAGATTAATGTCACAACCGTAAGCTCAGCTAATTCAAAGGCACATTTACTAAGGATTTCAATTTTTTAAATTAAAAACCGAACATTTTGAAAAAAATCGAAAATATCGTAACAGTGAATAACACTATGTACATATAGATAGAAGTCAGGGAAAAATGCATGGGGAACAACATTATGATTAATTATAGTAACGGAGACCATCCAATATGCGGCTCCGATCTGCCTTACGCAACTACAAAAACTCACCAGTCGTGTCGCTCCGACAACGCAGGTATGTATATAGACAATTATTTAAAATAACAAGGCATTTAACGAAATATTGTCATAAACGTATACTCAACTATTTCCAAAGGCACTTTTACTAAGAAATACAATCTTTTCAACTAAGAATGGAAAATTTTAAAAGAAAGGTTAGGGAAATTAAAGAAGATTGTACAGTAGTGTCGCTCCGATCTACCGAACGCCACTACATGGCCTCTCTAGCCGTGTCGCTGCGCAAACGTAGGTACGTAAACAGACAATCATATAAAATAACATCAGGCTTAACAAAATATTGTCATATACATAATCTCACATGATTCAAAAGACTCTTTTCGTAAGAAATTCAATTTGACTAATTGAAAGTTTGACAATTTAGAATGGATTTGAATATATCGTAACGGTAATTTACCGCATATAGAAATAAATAGAAAACAGCGAAAGAATGCTTGCTGTGCAATATTGAAGTTAATGAAATTAACAAAGACCGTACAGACGTGTAGCTCCGACTTACCGAACGCAACTACAAGGCCACTCTGTTCGTGTCGCTCCATGAGCGTAGGATTGTATACAATCACACAATACAGCAACAAATTCAACAAAATATTGTCATAATCGTAGACTTAACTAATACAAAAGACACTTTTACTATGAAATACAATTTTTTAAATTAAAAATTGGAAATTGTGAAAGAAACCGAAAAAATCATTACAGTAAATTACCGTATGCGTAAATAAATCGAAACCTCGATGGAATGCATACGGTCCAATATCAAGGTTAGAGAAATAAACGAAGATGATACAGTAGAGTCGGTCTGGTATACCGTACGCAACTACAAGACAACACCCACCGCGTCGTTTAGACAGCGTAGGAATGTTTAGAGACAATCATATAAAGTAACATCAAGTTTAATAAGATACTGTCATATACGTAATCTCACCTGATTCAAAAGATACTTTCACTAAGGAATGAAATTTAATCAAGTAAAAATAGAAAATTTCGAGGATAATCGAAAATATCATAACAGTAAATTGCATTATATAGAAATACATTGAAAATTGCGAAAGAATGCATACGGGACAATAACAGGGCTACAGAAATTAACCAAGATCATACAATATCCTCGGTCCGAATTACCGTACGCGACTACTCGCCCGCTCCAGGCGTGTCGCTGCTAAAGCGCAGGTACGTATAGACACAATCCTGTAAAATGCCCAAGAATTAAACAGAACATTTTAATAACCGTACACTCTACTAATACGAATGTATGTTTCTTAAACGATACCATTTTTATAACTAAGAATTGGAAGTTTGGTGAAAAATCGAATGTACCGTTAGAGTAAATTACAATATGTATAAATAAATGTATGACTGGGGAAAAAACCATACGGTACAAAATCAAGGTTCAAGAAATCAACTATGACCATCCATAGTGCTGCTCAGATATACCGTACGCAACTACAAGACCATTTCAGTCGCCACGCTCGGACAGCCTAGTTGCGTATAGAGAGAATCACACGAAGGAACAACATGCTTATGAAAATAATGTCATGTACGAGAACTCAACCCATTCAAAATACACGTTTCCACAGAATGCAATTTTTGAATATAAAAATTGGAAATTATGAACTAAATCGGAAATTTATTATCAGTAAATTACAGTATGCAGAAATAAACAGAAAACAGCGAAAGAAATGTTTCGGTAAAATATCAGGCTTGAGGAATTATGCAAGGAGCATAAAGTATTGCCGACCCCATCAACCGTACGCAACTACAAGACAACGCTAGTCGTGTACTGCCGAATGCGTAGGTAACTATACAGACAATTTTTTAACATAACAAAGAATTTGACATCATATTCTCATAAACGTGGACTCAGCTAGTACCAAAGGTACTGGAACCAAAGTATACAACTTTTTAAACTAAAAATGAAAATATTGATAGGCACCGGAAATGCAATTACAGTAAATTACAGTATGTATGAATATATGGAAAACTGGGGAAAAATGCATACGGAACAAAATCAAGGAACAAGAAATTAACAAAGACCATGCTGAAGTGCCGCTTCTCTCTGCCGTACGCAATTACAAGACTACGCCAGTCTTGTCTCTCCGACAGCGTAGGTACGTGTACAGACAATCCTATAAAATAACAATGAATTTAATAAAATAACGTCATAAATGTACAATGAACGAATTCCAACGGCACTATCCCTAGGATACAATTTTTGAAATTAAAATTTGGAAATTTTTAAACCTAATCGTAAATGTCATAACATTAGCACGTTGACGCCGGCGCGGATATTCGGTGTCTGTTTCATGCGCCGCGCATCAACTAACGGTCCGTTCCGTGGGGTAGCGCGGCACCAAATTATACTGTTCAATGCCTGCGCCCTAATTCCCACTAGCACGTTAGGAGGAAACTAACTTCCACCTTGACTCTTCGACGTTTCAAAGATTTATTTGCACATTTCGACGTTTCGAAGACTTTTTTACCGTTTTAATGGAAGTTTTATACTTTCTCCACAATTTTCCATGATGCGTTTTGAAAAATTGTGGAGACGGCCAAACAAGGGAAATCGTCCCTTATCGGCGTTTTTGGACCAGGGATGTTCCCTTGATCTTCGTATGATACATCTTGAGGGAGGAAAAGTCCTCTCACGCGAGTGGGTGGTGGCGAGAAACTTCTCCTACAAGGTGAAGTGCCTATACTTCTGGCATGTAATACATATAAATTACATGTAACCCAAGCGCGGTGACCGGAGAATTTTCCATTTCTGAGGACACTCGATACTTAGGACCCGGCGCTAGTGAACGTCCACGAGTGTAGAGCTCGTGGCTCTCCCACTGACCCATTGTCAGCCAAGTTATCGGTGCCAGAGCCTAATTTCGGTCAAGCAGGGTTTTAGCTTCTCGTGTTTCGGACCACGAGAAGTTTAGAACAGAATTAATAGGACCCTTTCAAGCGCAAGAATTCTCTAGAAACACTGCGACAGATTGTCGTACACGACGAAAATAGTTCTAAGACGTGGTGTAAGATTTATGCGTAAATTATATGGGGTGCGAACTGCAATTTCGTCGATGCCCCGACTGACGATTTCCAGCCGGCCTGGCAACTTGTAACATGCAAAGGGTCTTTGGGGCTTCGCACTAGAGTTTTGTTTTCAGGATTGCCAAAGAAATTATATTGCCGGACAAAGTGGTCAAGCACCATTGTGCGATTTTCCAGAAAATTTCCCTTTCCCATGGCCGATAGCGGGACTAGGGATGAGCTTGAAGTATGCGAACTTTGACCAGTCTCTGTGCCATCGCCGGCTCAATTAGACGTTTAGGACCACCCGCTTGTAGTGAGGGAAATCAGAGATTTCTGAGGGAACGATTACTACCCAGCTGACACTACTTATATAATGTGTGACCTAGTAACATTGAGAGGTTAGACAGCGTCACGAGGTTCACGGAGAGTATAGAGTTGACGGCAAGTGACGAAGAGTTTAGTTAGCGTGCGTTGTGTGTATTCTGGTTTGTGCGAAGATTTTATTAGGCGCGAGGCCAGTATAATACTGAAAGTTTGCCGAGTACACATATCTTCCAGTAAGTATAAAGATAGTAAAAAGTTTCTTTCCAACTAAAAAGGCGGATAACATTTTTCATTACTCATTTTTGCCCATCTAAACATTAGATACAATGGATATGGAATTCAGTAATTTGACTGATGAATCTGTATCACGAGTCATGCGAAAGGGACGTTCAAATGGAATACTTTCATCATCATCGTCGGTTACGGCAACAGATGCGAATGCCACGGAGGAAGAAGTTTCGTAGTCTGGTGTTGGGGATCAAGACGATGATACGGAATGGCGGAAAATAGCAGAAAAATTTGCTTCAGAGGAAGAGTATTCAGGGGAAGAAGAGCTACTGATCATGGAGACGGACTGCGATGATCCTGTTGCATTATATAAATTATTCATCATGGACGAGATATTGGAGATCATCGTTGAAGAGACGAATAGATACGCTGTTCAGTGTAGAGTGAATGCACCGTGTGGCAGGAGAAAACATCAACAAGCACAGAACCCCATCACAAAGAGTGAATTAAATACCTTTATTGATATCTAGCTTGTTATAGGTGTAGTGCAGGTACCTGAAATTCGATTATATTGTACCAAAAAAAGCGATGTATGCGAATGCGCGTATAATAACAACAACGAAACGCGATCGATTCTTAGCTATATTGAAGTACTAGCACTTTTCTGGTAATGCTACGGCTAGAACCGAGGTTCGGTTACACAAAATCCGGAATGTAGTGGATAAAATACTTCGTGCGTTCCAAGATGTAGTAAAACCCTGATAAAATATACTTATCGACGAAAGTGTGGTTCAGTGGAAAGGACGCCTTAGCGTTCGTCAATATATACCAGGTATGCGGCACAAGTACGGAATAAAAGTGTACATACTCTGCCGTCCGGACGGATGTACATATAATGTGCATATTTATTCCGGTAAAAAAGGAACTAGAATTCTAACAGCACATTCTTATGATGTAGTCATGACATTGATACGTGATTTATTATTTAAGGGCCGGATTTTATTTACGGTCAGCTTTTACACAAGTATTTCTTTAGCCGAAGATCTTCTCACCAAATAAACATATATTTGCTATACAGTCGAAATGAATAGAAAGTATCTACAGCCACCGGCAAAGCAGAAACAGAAACGGGGAGACATCTCTTGATAATCGTAGCTGCGTGAGATTCGTAAAGTGGACAGACAAGAGACCCCTCTGTATGTTAACCACTTCAAGATCTCACAATTGCGCCATTTTTCGTGGCAAAGATGATAAATTAAAATCAGACACCGTTTCTTCTTACAATAGTGCGAAGAAGGGAGTTGATATATCAGATCAAATGTGTTCCTATTGTAAATGTTTACGGAAAACGGTAAAATGGTATAGAAAAGTTGTCATGGAGCTAATATTAGGGACCTGTTTAGTAAATGCATGGTACATCCACTAGCAGTGGGGAGCCGAGCGTTACCAAATATATAATTCGGAGAGAAAATTATTGATTATGAATTGAAGAGTATTGAAAATCCCTCTAGTGAAGAGCTAATAGGAAGTAGACGGAAAAAACATTCATTAATTTCACACCAAGAACACGCGAGGAAGGTGAGGAAAAGATGAGAAAAGTGCTACAAACGCTTAACAAAATTAACATGTACACAGTACGCCACAAACAAATCAAAAACAGTAATGACCTTTTGTAGCAGTTGTTCGGATAAGCCGGGACTTTGTTTAAAATGTTTTAAAAAATTGCATCGGTAACATTATTCGTTATATTTTGTTATATTTAATGTATTAATTAAACTATAACTTATGTATTCTGTGTTAAATGTTTGATTACAAGGTAGAAATGTTAGTGTATAATGTGTACTACCGTCCCACGGAACAATCTAGCATGGACCACCGGTGGTTCATGCAGCCGCAGGGAACAGACAAGCATCGGCCACCGGTGAGTCAGGCCAGAGTCAACTTGTTAAATTACAGTATGCATAACTATATGTTCGACTGGGAAGAAATCCAGACGGTACAATATCAGGGTTGCAGAAATTAACGAAGATAATACCGTAGTGAGGATCCGATGTACCAAACGCAACTGCAAGACCACTCCAGCAGATTCGTCTCGGATGCGCAGGTGCGCATACGGGTAATCGTATAAAATAACAATGAGTTTAGCAAAAGAGTGTCAATCGCGTGCGTTCAAATAATTCCAATCACACTTTTACTAGAAAATACAATTTTTTTAAACAAAGAACGGAAAATTTTAAAGGAAATTAAAAACATCATAGCAGTAAATTGCAGTATATATAAGTAAATGGAATACTGGAAAATACGCTTAAGTTACGAAGTCATGAATTCAACAAATTAACGGAGTCCATGGAGTAGTAGCGCTCCGATCTACAGAAAGCAACGGCAAGGCAAACTTCAGTCGTGTCGCGCAGGGTAACGTAGTTGCGTATACGGACAATCATATAAAATAACAATAAGTTTAACAAAATAGTGCCATAAACGTACAATCAATTAATTCCAGAGGCACATTTCCTAAAAAATACATTTTTTTACAATGAAAATTGGAAACTTCAAGCAAATAGAGAATATCACAACAGTAGGTTACAGTATGTAGACATAAATAGAAACTTGCGAAATAATGCATACGATATAATATCAAGGTTAAGGAAATGGACGTATATGATACAATAGTGTCGCTCGGATATACCGTACTCCACTGCAAGGCCATTGCAGCCCTATCGCTCAGAAACGGTGGGTGCATGTGCAGACAATGGTATAAAATAACAGTATCTTTAAGAAAATAATGTCTCAATCGCACACTCAACTAATTCCAAAGACACTGTTACTATGATAAACAATTTTTTTCAACAAAAGAATGCAAATTTCTTCAAAAATCGAAAATGTCACACATTAAATATCAGTATGTATAAATAAATTGGAAGGCGGGGAGAATGCATACGGTACAAAATCAAGGTTAAAGAAGTTAACGAGGACCTTATAGTGGTTCGCTCCTTTCTACCGAACGCAACTACAAGAAGACACCAGACGTGTCGCTCTGGCAGCGTAGGCACGTATACTGACAACCATACAAAATAACATTAAGTTTATCAAAATAGTGTACTTACCGTACACTCAGTTAATTGCAATGTACGTTTCTTAAGAAATACATTTCTTTTCAAATTAAAAATTGTAAAGTTTTAAGAAAATCGAAGATATCATAACAGTGGATTACAGTATGTAGAGAGAAATAGAAAATTGCGATAGAATGCATACGGTACAATGTCCAGGTTGAAGAAAATATGGAAGACCATCAAGTAGTGCAGCTCCATTCTGGTGTACGCAACTTCGAATCCTCGAAGGTCGTATCGCTCGGACAACGTAGGTACGCATACGGACAATCATATAAAGTAACAACAAGCGAGACCAAATATTGTCTTAAACGTACACTCAACTAATTCCAAAGGCACACTCCTAAGGAATATATTCTTTGAAAATAAAAATTAGAAATTTTGAGAGAAATGAAAAATATCAGAACAGAAAATTATAGTTTGTATTAATAAATGGAAAACAGGGAGAATATGGATACTGTACCAAAGCAAGGTCAACGAATTAGTGATAGTCATCTAGTAGTTCCGCTCCGATATACCATATGCCACTGCAGGACCACTCCAGTAGCGTCACTCTGGAAGCGATGGTACGTATAGATACAATCATATAAAATAACAATAAGTTTAACAAAATAACTTCAAAAATGTACACTCATCTAATTCCAAAGATACTTTTACTGAGAAATACAATCACATAAAATAAAAATTGAAAATTTTTATGAAACTGGAAAATATCATAATCATAACAGTAAATTACAATATTTGTAAATAAATGGAAAGAATGCGTACTGTACAGTACTATGATTAAACTATTCAACGCAGCCCATATAGTATGCTGCTCCGATTTGGCATACGCAACTACAAGACTACTCCAGGCGTATCGCTCCGAAAGCGTAGGGACGCATACCGGCAATCACATAAAATAACAGTAAGTTTAACAGAAAAGAATGTGATAAACGTACGCTCAATTGGTTCCAATGGCACTTCTGCCAAGAAATACAATTATTGAAAACTAAAAATTGAAAATTATGGAAAAAAATGAAAAATATCATAGAAGTAAGAACTGCGATATACAAGAAGCAACTACAAGGCAAACGCCAGTCGTGTCGCGTATGGTAACGTAGGTACGTATAGAGACATTCATATAAAATAACAATACCCTTAACAAATTATCGTCATACACATACACATAAATAATTGCAAAGACTTTTACAATGAAATACAATCATTTGAACTAACAATTGATAATTATATAAAAATGGAAAATGTCATAGCAGTAAATTATGGTATGTACAAGAAAATCTAAAAATTGGGAAAAAATGCATGCGGTTCAAAATCATGGTTCAAGAAATTAACAAAGGCGGTCCCGTATACCTCCCCGATCTGCCGTTCGCAACTACAAGTCCAATCCAGCCGTGTCACCCCACAAGCGAAGGTGGGCATACAGGTCTTCAGAAAATATAGCAAAGAGTATAACACAATATTGTCATAAACGTACACAGAAATAATTCCAGATACTTTTACGAGAAAATACCGTTTTCGAAATTAAAAATTAGAAATTTTGATGAAAATAGAAAATATCAGAAGAATAAACTGCACTATATAGAGATAAATATAAAACTGCGAAAAAATGCGTACACACGGTTCCTTAAACTAAAAATTGAAAATATTGATAAAAATATAAAATATCATACCAGTAAATTGCACTATGTATAAATAAATATAAATCTGGGAAGAATGCATACGGTACTATATCCAGATTAAAGAAATTAACGAACACCATCCAGGAGTAACTTTTCTAAGTACCGTACGCAACTTCAAGTCGACTCCGGTCGTGTCGCACATATGCGCCGCTACGCATTCGGTGAAGTACTGCATATTGCCTATTCTATATACCGAAACCAACTACTATTCCACTCCAGTTGTGTCGCTCCGGCAGCGTAGGTACGTATAGAGGCAATTCTATAAAATAACATTAAGATGAAGAGAATATTGTCTTATTTTTGTCACTCAACTAATTCCAAGGGCACTAATGAGAAAAAATACAATTTTGAAATTAGAAACTGCAAATTA
Source organism: Lasioglossum baleicum (assembly GCF_051020765.1). NCBI lineage: Eukaryota > Metazoa > Arthropoda > Insecta > Hymenoptera > Halictidae > Lasioglossum > Lasioglossum baleicum. Next base: position 97,559 of record NW_027469154.1, on the reverse strand, counting down.
TGATAAAAATCGAAAGTATCTTTATATTAAATTACAGTATATATAACTTAATGGAAGAATGGCATAAAATGCATACGGTACATAATTATGATTAAGGAAATTAACAAAGACCATTCAACAGTTGTGTCACCCCTATCTGCCGCATGAAACTGCAAAACTACGACAATGCATCTATCTGGCTGGGATAGTACGTATACGGACAATTATATAAAATAGCAATAAGTTTAACAAACTATTGTCATAAGCGTAACCTCAATTAATTCCAATGACACATTTGTTAAGAACTTCAATTTTATAAACTGAATATTGCATATTTTGAAAATAATGGAAAATATAACAGTTATTTGTAGTATGTATATATCAGTACAAAACATGGAGAAAATGCAAACGGGATAAAATCAAGGTTAAAGAAATTATCGATGACCATCCAGTTGTACCACTCCGCTCTACCATACGCAACGACAAATCCTAAACTGTCGCATCGCACCGGCAGCGTTGGCACGTATACAGACCACCATGTATAGTAACAATCTGAATAACAAAATATTGTCTTAAACGTACACTCGCCTAATTCCAAGGACACTTTTACTGAAAAATACAATTTCTTAAACTCAAAATTGGTAATTATCAAAAAAATGGAAACAGCAGCAACAGTTAATTACAGTATGTATGAATAAATGCAAAACTGGGGACAAATGCAAACGTTTCAAAATCAAGTTTAATGAAATTCGCGAAGACCATAGAGTAATGTCGTTCCGATCAGCCGTACGCAAATGCAAGACCTTGACAGTCCTGTCGTTCGGAAGCGTAGGTACACATGCAGGCAGTTAAATAAAATACCAACAAACCTGAGAAGATATTGTCATAAGCGTACACTCAACTATTTCCAAAGGTATTTATACTGCATAATACAATTCCTTAGAATAAAAATTGAAAATTATGCAAATGAAATTGCAAATATCATTACAGTAAATTCCAGAATGTATAAATAAATAGACTAATTCGGGAAGAGATGCAGACGGTACTAGATGAAGGTAAACGAAGGTAACGTAGACCATTCAGTAGTGCCGCTCCTATCTGCCGTACGCAACTACACGACCACTGCAGCTGTATCGTTCCGGAAGCGTAGGTGCGCATACAAATAATAATATAAAATAACAATAAGTTTACCAAAATATCGTGATGAATGTACACTCAACTAATTCCAATGACACACTTCCTAAAAAATACAATTCTTGCAATTAGAAATTGATCATTTTGGAAAAATCGAAAATATCATAACAGTAAATTACAGTAAGTAAAAATCAACACGAAAAGTGCGAAAGACTACATGTGGTGCAGTATCAAAGTTGAAGATATTGGCTGGGACCATATAGCAGTGTCGCACCGATTAACCGAACGCAACCACTAGAAAAGACCAGTCATGACAATCCAGCAGCGTAGTTAGGTCTGCACACAATCATATAAAATAACAAGTTTGGCAAAATATTGTTATAAACGCAAACTCAATTATTTCAAAAGATATTTTTAACAAGAAATACCATTTTCAAATTAAAAATTATTAATTAGGAAAAAAAGCATAAATATGACAACACCAAATTACGGTTTGTATAAATAAATGGTTAACTGCGAAGGAACGAATACGGTACAATATTATAGATAAAGAAATTAATGTAGAACATACAGTAGCTTCGATGCGATATACCTTACGCAACTACATGACATCGCCAGTCGTGTCGTTACGGAATTGTAGGTGCGTATGCAGACAATCATATACAATAACAATAAGTTTAATAAAATAATGTCATAAGCGTACACTCATCTTATTCCAATGACACTTTTACTTATAAATACAATTTCATGAAATTAAAATTAAAAACTTTGAACAAGAAATCGAATATATCGTGACTGTAAACTGCAGTATGGTGAAATAAAAAGAATATTGCGAAAGCATGCAAACTGTACAATATAATGGTTAATGAAATTAACAAAGACCATCCATTATGCTGCTTCGATTTGCCATACACAACTACGAGGCACGTCCAGCCGTGTCGCATGAGATATGTAGGTACGTACACAGACAAAGGTGTAATATAACAATGAATTTGACAAAATATTGCCATAAACGTACACTCATCTAATTCCAAAGGCACAATTACAAATACATTTCTTTAGACTAGATACTGAATATTGTGAAAAAATCGGGAATGTCATAGCAGAAAATTGCAGTATGTGCAAATAAGCAGAAAATTGTGAAAGAATGCATACGGCACAACATTACGGTTAGAGAAATCAAAGAGGTCCATCCAGTGGTACCGCTAGCAAGTGCAGTACGCAACTTCAAGTCCAGTCCAGCCGTGTGACTCCGGCAAGGTACGTGCATATACAGATTGTCGTATAAAATAACTACAAACCTGACATGATATTGTCATAAACGAACACTTAACTGTTTTCATAGGAGGTTTTACGATGAAATACAATGTTTAAAATAAAAATTGAAAATTATGCTAAAGAAATCGAAAATATTATTACAGTAAATTCCAGAATGTATAAATAAATGGACTAATTCAGGAAAAGATGCAGACGGTACTAGATGAAGGTAAACGAAGGTAACGTAGACCATTCAGTAGTGCCACTTCGATCTGCCGTACGGAACTGCAAGTCCACTTCAGTGTTGTCGCGCCAGAATCGTAGGTACGCATACAGACAATCATACAATACGACAACAAATTCAACAAAATATTCTCATAAACGTAAACTCAACTGATCCTGCAGCCACCGCTACTAAGAAAACTCAGTTTTGGAAATTAAAAACGGAAAATTGTGAAAAAGAACGAAACGGAATTATCATATTAGCTAATTGCAGTTTGAACAAATGAACAAAAAACGGGGGAAAAAGTGCATATGGTACAAAATCGTGGCTAAAGAAATTTTCGAAGTCCATCCAGAAGCGCCTCACCGATCTGTGGTACGAAACTGCAAAACTTCTCCAGTGGCGTTGCTCAAGCATCGTCGGAACATAAACAGATAATAGGATAAAATGACAATAAGTATAACCGAGTAATGTCATGAACGTACACTCAACTAATTCCAAAGACAATTTTACTACGAAATACGATTTTCAAAATAAAAAATAGGAAATTTTGAGAAAACTCGAAAATATCATACAGTAAATTACAGCATTTGTAGATAAATAGAAAACTGAGAAGGAATGCATGCAGTACAAAATAATGGTTCAAGAAATTATCGAAGACTATCCAGTAGTGCCTCTTCCATCTGCGGAACGTAATTACAAGACCTCGCCAACTGCTCCGGCAACGTAGGTACGCATGCAGATAGGCATACAAAATATCAACAAATTTAGCAAAATATTTCCATAAAGTTAGACTCGTCCAATTCCAGAGGCACTTTTACAGAAAACTACAATTTTTTATACTAAAAATTGGAAATTAAAGAAAAAAAATATCATAACAGAAAAGGACAGTATATATAAGGGAATAGAAAACTGCGAAAGTATGCATACTGTACAATATGAAGGATAAAGAAATTGACGAAGATCAAACAGTAACGTCGCTCCGATCTATTGCACTAAACAACAAGACGAATGCAGCCGTGTCTCTCCGGAACCGTAGATACGCATACAGACAATCATATAAAGTAACAAAGAATTTAACAATATATTGTCATAAACGTACACTTTTCCTAAGAAAACCAATTCCTCAAATTAAAAATTGGATATTTGGAAAATAATCAAAAAATCATAACAGTAAATTAGAGTATGTAGGAATAAGTAGTAAACTGTAAAAGAATGCATACAGTAGGATATAAAGGTTAATGAAATTAACAAGGACCATCCAGTAGTGCCGCTCCGTTTGCCGAAGCCAACTACAAGACATCGACAGTCGTATCGCTCCGACAGCGTAGGTACGTGAGAGATAATAATTTAAAATACCAATAGGTTTAACAAAATATTGCCATAAATGTACACTCAACTAATTCCAGAGACACATTTATTAACACGTTAAGTGCCCAACTCGGCTTGTCGTTCCGTTCAGGCCCTGACGCGGCAGGTACTGCTGACGGACGAGCCGAAATATCGGCTCGAGGACCGGAGTTTTCTACCGAGGGTCTTCCTCTTCCTCGCCTTGGGAAAGTGCCTGACATTTCCTATTGCAATAAATTCTTCTTTGTATTCACATGCTGAGTTTTCCTAAAATCCTCACTCTTTGCCAGATGTTAAGAAAACGAAACGCGAGGCTAACCGATGCCTGGACGTCTAACGAATCCTCAGTAGCACAAAAGTCACAGTTCAGTTTCATTCACCATAGTAGATTCACCAGTTTTCTTGTTCACCATAAATTCAAAGTTTTTTATTGTCCTAAAAATGTTGAGTGGATCAGAAAGTGATACATCGAGCGAATTAATTTTTCCGCCTAGAAATTGTCGGCGCCGTGTTTTGCTTTCATCCGAAGACGATATTTCATTACAGAATGTGCATATAGACAACAATATAGCACAAGATCAAGAATGGTTTGATCCAAGAGGGAATCAACCGAACATCACAACCTTTACTAGTATGTACGGTGTTGACATAAGTAACATAGAATTGCAGAATTGTGTCAATATAGAAGACTTCTATGCGTTGTTAGTCACTGATGAAATGTTTGAAGAAATAAGTGAACAGACGAATGTATACGCAACACAAAAACAATCAACGGTTACTTCGAAGCGTATACATCGATGGGTCCCTACCAATAAAGATGAAATCAAGCGCCTTTTTGGGCTCATTATTTGGATGGGACTTATAAAATATCCAGGTATAAGATTATACTGGTCAATGGATCCTATATATTATCATCCGTTCCCCCATAAAATAATGAGCAGGAATCGTTTCCAAATACTTTTAAGAATGCTGCATTTCACAAACAATGATACAGCAGATTTTACTAGTCGGTTATGGAAAATACAGCCAATTTTAGATGAGCTGAATAAAAATTTTAAAAAGTATTACAATCCAACAGAAGTAGTCTGTGTTGACGAATCCATGATCCCTTTTCGCGGACGGATTGTATTTTGGCAATTTATGAAGCAGAAAAGGAATAAATACGGTATAAAAATATTCAAACTTTGCTGCGGGTTTGGATATACATACAACTTCAGTGTCTACAGCGACAAAGTGTTAGATGAAGTAAATACAACACCGACAAATACTGTAATAAATTTGTGCCAAGGCGTATTTGACAAAGGCCACACAGTAAGTACGGACAATTGGTACACAAGTGTAAATTTAGCAAAACAACTCTTAGAACGGAATACGCATTTGATGGGCACTCTCCGAAATAATCGTAAAGGCATCCTCTGGACTAAACATTCCTCAGAAATGGAACCTGTACGGACAAAAAGACACATCACCAACAAACCAAAAATAGTAATCGATTATAATGCGGGAAAAAAATCGATCGACCTTTCGGATCAAATGGCCGCATATAGCAATCCATTGCGAAAATCAATGAAGTGGTACAGAAAATTAGGTTTTGAACTTCTGTTGAGTACTGCGGTCATAAATTCTTTTTTTCTGTATCAAGAAATAACGAATCAGCAAATATCTATAACAGAGTTTCGTAAAAAGCTGGCCCAGGCTCTCACACAGTGTAAAGGCGAAGAAACCGACAGCAGAGCAAAAAAGTTAGGAGGTACTGCGCCCAATGCTACAGTAATAATACACGAATATTAGGATCAAAGATGGCAAAAAATTTAACTCGAAATTTAGCACCTTTTGCAATGAATGCAAAAACAAACCACATCTTTGTTTACCTTGTTTTAATAAAATACATTAATTTCTTTTAAAATATTGTATTCTTTTTTTTAAAACCTTGACAGAACAAAAACTGATGTCGCCTAAACAAAATATTTAGTCTCACATCTGTGCGTAAAGACCGACATGCGCTGTCGTGTAATATGAACCTAAAGTCCGCGGCCGGTCCTGGCGGGTGGGCCGGGCATATACGAAAAGTCTAACGCCGGTCCCTAGGGTTAAGTGTTAAGATATACAATTTCTTGAAACAAGAATTGAAAATTTAGGAAAAATTTGAAATATGTGAACATCAAATCACAGTAGGTATAAATGAAGGCAAAGCTGGGAAAAATTGCATACGGTACAAAATCATGGTTATTGAGTTATAAAATACCATCCAGTAGCGCCGCTACGTTTGCCGAAGTCAACTACAAGGCACAGACAGTCGTGTCGCTGCGACAGCGTAGGTACGTGTAGAGTAAATAATTTAAAATACCAATATGATTAACAAAATATTGCCACAAATGTACGCTCAATTAATTCCAAAGACACTTTTACTAAGAAACACAATTTTTTAAACTTAAAACTAAAAATTTCGACGAAAATCGCAAATATCATAACAGTTAGTAACAGCATGCATAAATAAATGTAAGACTGGAAAAAAATGCATGGGGTACAGTATCACGGTTACTGAAATTATCGATTATAATACACAAGTTTCGCTCAGTACTGCCGTACGCAATGACAAGACCTCGCCAGTCGTTCTGGCAGCGTAGGTACGTATAGAGATAATATAAGATAAGATATCAATAGGTTTGACAGGGTAATGTCATAAACATACACTCAAATAATTCAATCGACACTTCTCCTAAGAAATACAATTTTTGTAATTAAAAACTGGAAATTATGAAAAATATTGAAAATATCATATCAATAAGTTAAAGTACGAAGAAATTAATAGAAAACCTGGAAATAATTCTTCCGGTACAGTATTATGGTCGAAGAAATTAAACAAGATCATCCAGTAGTGCCCCTCAGATCTGCCATACGCAACTACAAGACGTTTCCAGTCGTGTCGCTCCGGCAGCCCGAGTACGTAAACAGAAAATCATGTAGAATAACAATCATTTCAGCAGAATATTGCCATAAGCATACACACAGCTAATTCCAAAGGCACTTTCGCTACTTTCACTAAGAAATACAATTTTTTAAACTAAGAATTAAAAATTTTCAAAGTATCGAAAATGTGGTAACAGTAATTTACAGTAAGTAGAAGTATACAGAAAACTGCGTAAGAGTGCATACGTTACAATATGAAGATTAAAGAAAATAACGGCAGACCAAGTAGCAGTGCCGATCAGATCTACCGATCGGAAATACAAAACCACACCTGTCTTGTCGCAAGGACGGAACCGTAGGTATGTCAAGAGACAATCATATAAAATAACAATAAGTTTAACACGCATACAGACAATTAAATAATACGCCAACAAATTCTACAAAATAATGTGATAAGCGTACACCCATATAATTCCAACGACATTTTTAATAAGAAATACAATTTTCTAAACCAAAAATTGAAGATTTTAGAAAACATCGAGAATGACTTAACATTAAATTGCGTTATGTATAAATAAATAAAAAACTGGGAACGAATGCATATGGTACAATATTATGTTTAAAGAAATTAACGAAAGCCATACTGGAGTGCCGCTCTGATATTTCGTACGCAACATGGGAAGTGGACTATTGCGGTATCTGCGTGAACAATTATACCCAGGAAAACACAACGATAACTTCGAAACACGCAGATTCGAAGATTTTTCCTTCAGCTGCAAGATTTACGAAAAAAAATTTGTTATGACGAAGAATGGACTTTTGCCGAAGCAGCGTGAGCTGATAGATCCAAATAAACAGAAGGGTAACGTCGCAGAACCCAGAATCGGTTATATTTTCTTGCGCTTACAACTTCAGGAAAAAATTTGTTATAAAATTGGTCTTTTGCTGTATCAGTGTGAGCAATTAGATGAATATAAATACGGCGGTAGCGCCAATATGACCAAAATCGGTGATTTTTTCTCGTGCTGCCAACTTTACGAAAAAAGAACAATTCCTTCGTGGTCTGTAAATGGACTTCTGCGGTACCAGTGTAATCAGTTATATATTGATAAACACGAATATAATACCGAAACACTCACAATAGGTGATTTGTTCGCGAGTTTCCAACCTTACACACAAGAGAAATGAAAATTGTTCTTTGAATACTGGCCTCCTCCTGTACAACCGAGAACAAATAGTTCGATATAAACACAACGATAGCTCCGAAAGACACAGAGTCGGTAAATATATCTAGAGCTGCCAACTTTACAGAGAAAAAATTATTTTTGCTTGAAAAATGAACTTTTGCAGTACCAGCGTGAACAATACATCGAAATAAGCACGACGGATGCGCCGAAATGCCCATAATCTATGATTTTTTCTCGACCAGCCGAATCTACAAAAAGTGAAAAAATTGTTGCTAGAACGATGTCCTTTTCCAGCGATACCGTGAAGAAACAGATCCTGATAATCTCGACGGAAACACCGAAACTCGCAGAAATGGTGAAATTTTCTTGAGCTGCCAACATTAGGAAAAGAAAATATAAATTTTTGCTTGAGGAATGGACTCCTGCGGTATCAGCGTGAGCAATTAGATCGAAATGAAGACGGCAGCAGCGCCGAAACACCCAGTGTGGGTAGTGTTTTCTCGGGCTGTCTACTGTACAAAAAAATTTTTTTTTCGTTGAAAAATGGACATTTACGGTTGGAACGAGAAATAAATGTTCGGGATAAACAAGAGGGTAACGACGAAACATACAGATCGGCGGCTTTTTTACAAGCTGCCAACTTCACTAAAAACATGAAAAGTATTTTTGGTTGAGAAATGGACTATTTCGTTAGCAGCTTGAACAATTAGATCGATAAAAGCACGACGGTAACGGCGAAACATGTAGGTCTGGTGATTTTTTCTCCAGCTGCCACGATTACACATAAAACGGATTAAAATGTTTCTTAGAAAAATGGACTTTCGCGGTATCAGCGCGAGCAGACAGACAGAGATAAACACGAAGGTAACGTCGACACACCCAGTATCGTTTGTTTCATATCGAGCTTCTAAATTCACAAAGAAGAGAGAAAATTATTTTTGTTTGAAAAATGGACTTCCTCGGTATCAACGTCAAAAAATAAATCGATATAAACACGACGTAAGCTCCGAAACACCTGTAATAGGTGACTTTTCATGGAGTGTCAATTTTGCAACAGAAAAAAAATGATAAGCTGGAGAAACGACTTTTGCGGTATCACCGTGAACAATTAAATCGAAACAAAGGCGACTGTAACGCCTAAATGCACGGTATCGGTGATGTTGTCGCGGATTGCCAGCTTTCCAAAAAAGGAGGAAAAAATTTGTTGTCAAAAAAGGACCTTGGCGGTGGCAGCGTGAAAGGTTAGACCAAAATAAGCATAACGGTAACGCCGAAACACCCCATATTGGAAATCTCTTCTCGATATGCCAACCCTCCGATAAAAAAGCAAAATTTTTGTTCCAAGAATAGCCTCATGTGGTATCACAGTGAACAATTTGATCGCGATGAACACTACGAAAACCCCGAAACACGCAGAATAAATGATTTATTCTCGAGCTGCCAACTTTACATACAAAGAAACAAAAATTTTGATTCGAAAAATGGACTTTTGCGGTTTCAGCGGGAAGGAGCACATCCACAAATCTCGACGGAAGCGCCGAAACACGCAGAATCGCAGATTTATTCTCGAGCTGCCAAATTTACAAAGAAAAAAAACAAATAATAATTTTTGCTCGAAATATGGCCTTTTGCGGTATCAGCGTGAACAGTTTGATCGAAATAAACAGGACGGTAACGGATTAACACGCATATACGGCAATTTTGTAAGGAGCTGCCAACTTTTCAAAAAAAATAATAATTTTTGTATGAAAAATGGGCGTGTGCGGTATCAGTATAAATAATTACATCGAGATAATGAGGATAATGCCGAAACACTCAAAGTCGATGTCATCTTCTCGAGCTACCAACATTATAACAACATAAAAATTTAGGTTTGAAAAATGGCCTTTTGCGGCGTCAGCGTGAACAATTGGATCGAATTAAAGACGACGGTAACGCTGAAACACCCATAATCGGCGATATCTTTGCGAACTGCTAACTTTACAAAGAAATATTTTTCGTCGAAAAATGAACCTTTGCTCTATCTGCCTGAATAAGCAAATCGAGATGACACGGCGGTAGCGCCAAAATACGCAAAGTCAGTGATTGTTTCTCGTGCTGCCATGTTTGCACACAAGAAAGGAAGCCGGTTTATCTAAAAAGTGGAACTTTGCGGTGCCAGCGTGAGCATATAAACACGACGTGAACATTGCAACATCTAGAATCGGAGATTTTTCCTCGCGTTTCCAGGTTTGCAAAAAAATGAAAAAAATTTTTTTTGAAAAATGGTCTTTTGTGGTATCGCCGTAAACAATTAGATCGATATAAACTAGACGGGATCGCCGAAACACCCAGAAACGCGGCCTTTTTCTCGAGGTTCCGACGTTAAGAAGGAAAAATTTTTGTTTGAAAAATGGACTTATGCGATATTATAGTGAGCAATTAGATCGAAGTAAAGTAGACGGTAGCGCCGGCACACTCAGAATCGGTGATTGTTTCTGGAGCGGCCAACATTATACACAAAAGGAAAACAAAAGCATTTGATTTAAAAATGGCCACTTGCGGTATCTTCGTGTACATTTAGATCGAGAGAAACACGACAGTAACGCTGAAGCACCCAGAATGGACCATTTTTTCTCAAGCTGACAACATTAGATAGTAAAGTAAAAATGTTTGTTTGGAAAATGGACATTTGCCGTATCAGCGTGAAGTATTACACCGAGAGAAAAGCGACGAGAGCGGCGAACCACCCAGAGTCGGAGATTTTTGCACGAGCTGCCAACATTCCATAATGCGACAATAATTTATGTTTGAAATATGGACTTAAGCGGTAGCAGCGAGAGCAACTAGACGGCGATAAACACGACGGTAGCGCCGAACAACTGGGATCGGTGATTTCTTCGAGAGGTGGCAACTTAAAGAGTATAAATTTTCTTTATATGGACTTCTGCGGCACCATCTTGAACAAATAGGTCCAGATAAACACAACGGTAGCGCCGAAAGGCACAGAATCGTGGATTTGTCCACGAGTTGCCAACTACCCCAAAAGACGAAAAAAATTTGTTTCACATATGGTCCTTTGCGATATCAGCGTGAGCGATTAGATCTGAATGAGCACTACGGTAGCGCCGAAACTCCCAGAATCGGTACATCTTTCGCGAGTTGCCAACCTCGCAAAAATATATTCCTGTTTGAAGAATGGAATTTCTCTGTACCATCCTGAACAATTACGTCGAGAAAAACACGACAGTAACGCAGCAGGATCCAGAATTCATGACTATTCCTCGAGCTGCCAACCTTCCAGCCAAAAAAACAATAATTCTTGATTGAAAAGTGGTCCTTTGCGGAATCTGCGTGAATAATTATATAGAGACAGAACAACAATTATATTGACGGTAAACCCCTCATTTTTCTATGCATACTGAAATTTACTGTTCAGATATTTTGGATTTTTTTTACACAATTTTATATTTCTAGTTTATAAAACTGTATTTCTTAGCAAAAGTGCCTTTGCAATTACTTGTGTGTACGATTATGGCATTATCTTGGTAAGAATATTGATATTTGATACTGCAGAAGCGACACGACTGGTGAGGAATTCTAGTAGTGTACGGACGGGCGGAGCGGCACCAGTAACTCGTCTTCGTTAATATCTGCTTTCACCATGATTTTGAACAGTATGCATGTTTTCCCATTCTACGATTTATTTCTACGTACTGCAATTTACTATCATGATATTTTCGATCCTTTTCGCAGTTTCGAATTCTTTTCTTTCAAAAATTGTGTTTTATAGTAAAAGTGTCTTCGGAGTTAGTTGAGTATACGTGTATGACTGTATTTCGTTAAACATATTACTAAACCATTGACTTAGCCGTTCGACTCACGGAACAGGTTGTATCGATCTTGAACAGTGTGCCCCTCTATTTTGATATTCATATATGAAATTATGGTTTTCGACGCTAAAGTGTCTACTAATTTGTATCGGTGAACACCAAGCGAGACACTCCGTAATGAGGGTTAGATTCTGGGAGTGTAAATTATTCGGGGAAAGGAATGACTTTGTAAATATTGGTAATGTTCTCCGTCGGTTTGGCTCTCTACCTTAATATTTATACGGAGAATTAAGGTGTCTGTTGCCTATAATGTTCAGCGGACTTACTCCCGAAGTACATGGCCTCATTCTCGGCAGTACAAGGTAAGTGAAGCTGCTGACATAGCCGTTCGACTCACATAGTAGGTGATAACTTTTACGATGGGTTTGATTATCCATTTTGCCATTCGGGCATGAAAGTTTGGAGTGCTTCTGTTAAAATATCATCCCAATTGTTTCCGTCAACATTAAGCTAGACAACCGCTTCAGTGGGTTAGGTTCTCGGAGGGTAAGGCATTCGGTAAAGAAATTGACTTTGTATAAATTGGCTGCGTCCTTCAACGGTTTGACTCCCAGCTTTATTATTAGTAGCGTGTAGTAAAGTTTCTATTTCCAGTACAGTTTCGCGGATTTCCACACGGAATACCTGGTTTGTCTCTCGGAGTCGCAGGATAGATGATCCTATTGACTATGATATGCGACACTCAAAGACGGTGGTAACGTTCTGGAACGGATCGACCCTCGATCTTCTTATTCATACACGAAATTAAGGTCCAATTTACTGTTATGTCATTTTCGAGATTTTTCAAAATTATCCATCTCTAATATAAAATAATTTTATTTTTCAAGAAAAGTGCCTTTAGTATTAGTTGAGCGTGCGTATATGACAATATATTGTTTAATTCGTTTTTATGTTATATGATTGTATGTGTACCTACCTACGCTGCCTAAGCGACACGACCATAGTGATCTTGAAATTGCGTACAGTATATGGAAGCGATTTGACTCTGTTCGTCACTGTTTGTGCACCGGCGCAACGCAGATATACGTCGGGAGTGGAGATGTAGCTACGTACGGTACATCGGAGCAGCACTACTGGATTGTCTTTGTTAATTTCATCAACCTCATCATTGTAGCGTATTCATTGTTCCTATTTCCCTTCTTATTTCTTACGTACTGTAATTTATTCTTAAGATATTTTCAGTTTTTCACAGAATTTCCGAATTTTAATATCTAAAATTGCACGTTTTTCGTAAATCGTCCTTGGAATTACTATATCTTTTGGATGACTATATCTTTCCAGAAAGATTTCATTCGACTTGTTGTTATTGTACATGATCTTCTGTACACGTTCCTTCCTACGTTCCCGGTGGTTCGCAACTGGAGTTGACTTGCAGTTGCGCACGGTACAACGGAGCGATTCCACTTTGTTCGTCACCGTATGTGCATCGGCGCAGGGGAGCTATACGAACGGAGCGTCGTTGTAGTTGCGTACGGTACATCGGAGCGCACACTACTGGTTAGTGTTCCTTAATTTCGATAACCTTGATATTGTAACATATGCATTTTCCAGCTTTCTATTTGTTTTTTCATATTGTAATTTATTGTTCTGATATTTCCAATTTTTTACAACATTTTCTTTTTCTAATTTAAAAAATTATTTAGTAAAGGTGTCATTGAAATTCGCTGAGTGCACGTTTATGACAATATCTTGTTAAATTTTATGTTATCTTGTGTGATTCTCTGTATACGTACCTTCACTTCCGGTGCGACAAGACTGAAGTGGTCATGTAGTAGCGTTCGGTAGCTCGTATGAAAATACGGAAAAAATTTAAACATCATAACAGTAAGTTACTTTCTGAAGAAATAAATAGTAAACTGCGAAGGAATGCATACGGTAAACAATGAAGTTTAAAGAAGTTAATGAAGACCATTCAGACGCGCCGCTCCTATATACCATAAGAAACTACGGGACTACGGGAAAAAATCGAAAATATCTTATGAATAAATTACCGTCTATACAAATGAATAGAAGACTGGAGATAAAGTGCGTACGGTATAATATGAAGGTTAATGGAACAAGCGAAGACCATTCACTAGTGCTCTTTGATATACCGTACACAACTACAGGGCCACTCCAGTGTGAAGTAAACTTGAAGAGATTGAAATATACTTTACTACCACGGATTGCAATTTAATATATGAGCTCCGAACTGTGGAGATGCAAAGTCTGGCTGAGTCGATCTTTGCTGTTCTTTAATATGTTTACGGTTTTGTGGTAGTGATATGTCCCTGGGGATGTTATTTACTTGCGTTGAGGCGTTATTTGTCGTCCTGGACCTGCTGGTTTGTATTCCTAATGGTACTGGGTTGGTGATCCTAGTTTCGTTTTGATTTCAGAATAGGTTTATTCATCGGTTGTTCGGGTGGCATTTCTTTATACAATTAAAGATACTAGTTTTGTTTAGCGCATAGGTTCCTCTTAATCCTATAGATACATGTCGTATTATTTGTAATGTGGTAATTCCGTGTGTTTATAGTGTTTTATTACGGTGCTCGAATTTCAGTTTCCTGATTTCGTCATTAAGTTGGTCTAATGTGGATTCGGTATCTTTGTAGCTTATTTAAGTCCTTTGGGGCTGATTTTATTTTGTCTAATATGTATGAGACACTATCATTTGTTTCAATTCTTAGTCCTCTAATCCTTATGTCGTAATCTATATCTGTCTATTTACTAATTCTCATGTGTTCATTTTTGAATGTAATGTCGCAGGTTACATTGGCTTTTATTATCGAGGGATGTTCTTATTCCTGACTGGTGTATTTAGTGTTACAAATTGTATCAATTTCAATTGGTTCGGCTGGTATTGCTACATAGCTATTGCTACCTCTTAAGGGTATGAAGCTGGTGTCTCCAATTTTAAATATAGCTAAATGACAGTGCTCAATTTGAGGTTTAAGGTTTATGATTTCGCGGTGGCAGTCGGTGCAAGAGTTCCGGTCATGTATCGGTTGTGTTTGTTTACGTATTGTGGTTCCAGCTTTGGTTTTACTTCATAAGAGATACTCGGTGTCAGTGTTCATAAATGCTATCCCTGATACAATATATATATGATGGCCCACTATGGGTGCCATGAATATGCCATTTCTTTACTTGGTATGGGATATACCTGTAATATGTCCCATTCCGTTTCTAAGACGAATGGTACTGAGATTTTGGAAAAGTGCTTATCCTTTAGGCTAAAGAGTGTCAAATCACAAATATCGTGTATATATCGGAAATATTCTGTCTTTGCGGAAATTGCCGGGTTGTATACACTTGTGTTCCGACTGATTTTGCGTAGTATGTTAGAAACTCTCCGGGTCCTAGGATTTCTGGGATCCCTGTTCTCCTAGTATGATTACGTTTAATAGTTCGTGTTGTTGGAAGAGTAACGTTTGAATTACTGTATCTAATTATAGTATCATTTCTATGAATACCCCCTCAGATTCGGCCGATTGTTGCTGTTTAGTCAGACTATTGTAATTTATTTGGAGTCTGTCTAAATTTTGTGACTTTACCATTTTCTTAGTTAGGGTAGTTTGATTTGTTATCACAGTTTTTAATTTATTGTTGTCGTCTCACTATTTGACCATATTTTCGTTTATTTAGTTTAGATCGTCTGATTCTAATGTTCCGAATAAGCCTTTTAATATGGACCCTATTATGTTTAACCACTTCAGGACGAGCGTCGACTATAGTCGACGGCCACAGATGAACGCGTAGAGCCGAGACTAACCGCCCCACACGCTGCTTCGTGCGGACGGTAAGTGCCCTGAACCCGTCTTGCTCTTTGACACATCTGTGTTCAGAAAAACTATGAAAGCTTGTTGTACATTACAAGCGGATATTAATTGTAATGTAATCAAGAGAGCGTATGTTTTTATTACAGTATTTCTATATGATGACAAATTTTTTTTGATAAATGAAAAATTAGAAGATTTAACACAAAATTATTGTTTTATTTTATTTATATTGCAAGTATTACAGTATTAAAGTATTTAATAGGGTATTACATAGTATTACAAGAATTATTACAAGAATTATTCTTTGGTGTGGTACATTTCGACGCATGGTACCACACACAAACCAACATTACATTGCTTGCAATAGCATCGGGTGCTACGTCTTTTCTTATCTTTGGCACACACGATACATCGTCACACTGGATTTTCCCGTTTTGTGTTGTCGCTATTATACAGATCTGGAAAATGACTTTCGGTGAAACGCCTTAGGCATGCCGATGAAGTACTCGAGTTCTTTTCCCGCGATTCCGAATACTGCTGTAATATTTCTGTTATTAGTGATAAATGATAATTAGACATTGATATTGCCTTTTTCGTATGGAATTTATACATACAATATGCATTCCATACTGAAATGTCCAGTAGGTGAAAAAAGAATTTTTTGTACCATTTCAGCGTTTTTCTAGTGCACGAAATGGTACTAATAATAGCGTCACTTTTGTCTATTGTGCCCATCGACTTGGTGTAATCAATAATACATGATGGCTTTTGAATGGCTTCACCTGTCCGATAATTTTTTTTTTCGCAAATTTTATATTCCGCTGAGTGACTCGTGGTCAGAATCCAAACTTCGCGTTTATCTTGCCATTTCAACGCGAGCATATTTTCTGTCGATCGGAAAACCAATTCTCCTTTTTGCAATTTTTCTGCCATTCCCGGCATACCGCCACGTCGTCGTTTTACCGTTCCACATGCATTTGTCGCAGACTCGTGCAAATATTTGAATAATGCAGGACTGGAGAACCAATTATCTACAAATAATTGGTGGCCTTTCCCTAAATATGGTTCCATTAACGTTATAACAATATTTCCTGCTTTGCCTAAACTTTTTGAAAATGCTTGCACCTCGGATGTTGCGCCAGTATTAACAATGAGATCTAAAACGACTCCTGTTCAGCAATCACATAATACGAATGATTTAATGCCAAATCTGTTTCATTCAGACGGTATATACTGTTCAAAAAATAATCGTACCTTAAAAAGTAATAGACTTTCGTCAATACATAAATTCCTAAATGGGACAAATGATTTTTTAAACGCTTCGAACAGTTTTTCAAGTGGTCCACGAATTTTTGCCAGGTTTTCTGTTGGCCCTTCTGAATTTTTATCGCTAAAACAGAGCATTTTTAGCAATACTATATAACGATCTCGTATCATATGTTTATTAAATATATCCGTTCTGAGAACATCATTCGTACTCCAATATTCTTTTATAGATAATATTTTCACACGCGACATTAGAAGTGTTAAAGCAAGAAAAGTAAATATTTCACTTATCGTCGTATCCGACCAATTTTTTAACGAAGGACATATATCATTATGTGCTGCTATGTGTCGGTAATAACTGTTCGTGCTATTTACAATATCTCCTACAAAATTTTCAGAAAAAAATATTTGGAAATAATCCAAAACATTGGAGGAGTCACTTATACTTGATACTTTCATGCCACAATCTTCATCAGCAATCGTATATATATGTGGATTCAAATTCGCACGCGACCACGTATATAGTTCCTCTTTGCCTTTTGCAGTTGGTTGTTGCGCTTCTGAGTCAGGCGACAGAATTCTTGCCCTCCTTCTATTTGAATTACCGTTTATGCGCTTAAAGACGACACTGTTATCACTTGATGTATCGGAATCCATTACGGGTCGAAGAATTATAAAAATTAAAATGTAACATAAAAAACAAAAATCGAAAGATCGCGGAAATATGTATATTATATTATTACTTACCTAAATCAAAAGTGTACTATAACAACTCCTATTGTGCACTTGTAAAACGGCTACAGATTCGTGTTGCGCGGATTATACAACAGAATTCATACAGCGGTTATACGATACAACCATGTATTTGAAGGTACTACCCCGGAGATGTGGACGTTGTTCGATTCCGACAAATATGCCTATTTCTGACTTGTTCTGAGCTTCGTGGAGTGTCTACGACTAGCCTGTTGATGACTTCTGAGTGTAGATAAAGTTTTGGATTCGCAGGTAAATGCAACTGGCGTAGCAGTGGGGGTGACGCGTAGGTAAATGAAGGTTTTTCAAATGACACATTGGTCGACGGATGTGTCTTTTCGCGCCTCTGCCGCGAACAAGGTAGGGAAGCAATAAACCCTTGCAGGATCTTTACCGGTCACGCTTTCGAGAAATTTGTACCTGCCCAGGCGTCACCCGTGTGTATCCACAGCTGCAAGTAATCCGGCACGTTTTGGTAATTAAATCGTAAAAACTGTGCCGAACAATGACTGTGGATCGCTCCTCGAAGCCTGGTCAACAAGGGTATATTTTTTTTTAGATAAAGAGAGTGCCGTCCTCGCGAAGAGGATGGCACTGCTGCTGAATAAATATATACATAATATCATCCTGATATGGAATATTTCGAAGTAACATATTAGGTCAACATACACACTGTAATTGCAAAGATAAGGTAAAAGTTCTTGGCTGTCGACTAAAGTCGACGCTTGGCCTGGCGCGTTCATATTACGGCCGTCGACTAAAGTCGACGCTCGGCTGTGGCCAACGTTTCGTGGCCGACGTGCACCGTAACGAAGTGGTTAATAATTATCTTTTGGATTTTACACGAGTCAATGTTTTTTAAGTGCCTGGTTAGTCTCTGTAGAATTTTTATTTGCGATTGCATAATTTCGAATTCTTCTATATATACGATTTTAGATGAATTGTTCTTAAACAATTGTGCGTATTTTTCTATGGCAATAACTTGTTCGTATATATCGCTTGTGTCTATCCCTATTATTATCTTAACGGTATTACTATATAATTATCCTTTCCCTATCTTTTTTTCCTACGAAAACTGTACTACTTTCTAGCGGGATTACATCGAGTTGCGCGTTAGCTATTCTGGCAATGAGTGTCGTCTCCCTGGAAAATAAGGTTTCAATCTATTACCATGAATCCATTTCCCATCTAATTCATAATATGGCGTATATACTTTATCAATCCAGAATGATCCTAACCATTCCACATCGAGTGTATGATTCTTGTAGTTGTTATATACTACTACGGAATCTCCTTCTTTACATACCAACTGAGGTCGAATAATTTTCCGTCTTTGATTGCGTTGGGATCTCTTTTTACATATCGTCAATTTTTCGCGAGCCTGATGAAGCTTCGAGTCCCATTCTTTTTTTCTAAAGGTTATTTCGCGAGAACAGGTGCGTCGTGGATTTTTGGAGATGGTGGATGGGAGGTTGGCCTGATGTCCGAAAGTGAGCTCAAATGGAGTGTATCCCGTGACGTTATGTATCATTGTGTTATAGGTGAGACGAACAAAATTTAGTTGTTCATCCCATTCTGTGCCTGAGTCTTACTGTATTATTTTTACCACATCGGATATTACTGCATGCCTTCTTTCGAGTGGACCATTTCGCTGTGGATTGTATGATGTAACTTTGATGTGCGTGATTTTAAAAGCCATCTCGTACTAATACATTAGGTTTGGTCTGAAACCCTGTCCTCGGTCGGTATGGATTTTCTTGTGTGCGGAAAATATATATATGTAATGATTTAATAATGCGTCACATATAGTTGCGGTTTGCTGAGTTTCAATTGGTAGTAACATAAGGTATTTTGGTCTGCTCGTCGTGTATTGATAGAATATATTGGTTTCATTTTTAGGTTTCTTGAGTGGTTTTAATATGTCCATTGCTATCTTGTCGTTCTGTTGTAGGGGCGTGTCTGTTACGGAAGGGTCTTCATTAGGTCTTATCCTAGTTAATTTGGCTTCATGCTAGGCGCCACATGATTCTACATGGAGATGTACATGCTTCTTAAAATCTGGTATACTGTGTTTCGTCCCTATCCTTTCATATGTGTTCCTAATACCGTGATGTCGTGTCAAGTCCTGATTTTCTTCCAGTTGGTCCTTCAGATCGTGTTCAGGGTAAGTCTGAATTGGTTCCAAAGCGAATGGTATTTCTTTCACGGTGTCGATTATGAAGATTAGGAATCTTTTTACTGTGTTCTTTTCTATTTCTGTGCAATTATTGTCAGCTATGATGCCTATTCCTTTGTTTTCGTTAGCTATTCGCTAGCTTACATAACAATTTTGATCTACTGTAGTCGTCTAATTCGCTTCGGTTTAATTGATAGAGAGTTTTCCGTTTAGTTGCCGTCTTTAATACCATGGGTAACGTCGCTCGGTCTTTTTCCTATTCTACAAATTTATTGTCAAGTTTGTCTTCGTTAGTGGTTACATGTATTGTCGATAGTGTGTCGTCTGCTATACTGTCCTGTCCCTTAGTGTGTATGATTTGGTATTCGTATTCCTCAAGTCTTAGTCTCCATATTATCAGTCGGGACGAGGGGTCGTTGTAGTTCTGAAGCCACTTTAATGCTTTATGGCCTGATTTGATGACGAATTTTCTTTCATCAAACATTGCCTGAGTCTCTTAATGTAGCAAGTAACTCTTTTTCCGCAGTGGAGTAATTCTTTTCCGGTATGATCAGAGTTCGGGATATGTAACAACTTGGGTGACAAAATGGCGTCTTGTGACAGAATGGCCCCTATATCTTCATTGCTGACCTCTGCTGTCAGGGTAAACGGCTTGGTAAAATCGGGGAATCTGAGTACCGGTGAGGAGCATAGTTTTTTTTTTAATGTGTCAAGTGCGCCTTGCGTTTTGTCTGTTCTGTGAAAGTGTATGTCCTTCTCTGTTAGATCTATTACAAGTTTAGCTATTTTAGAAATGTTTCTTATGAATTTACGGTAATAGCCTGCTAGCCCTATGCATGATTTTACGTCCGTTAGGTTTCGCAGTTGCCTAAAATCTTTGAGGGCTGCAAGTTTTTTGGATATTGTTTCATTCCTTCCGAAGTAACAATATGTCCTAGACATTCTAGTTCCGGTTTTAAAATTCACATTTGTTTGGCTGTATTTTTAATCCTAATTCTCGGGATCTTTTTATAACAATTGTCATGCTATGATTGTGCTCTTCCATAGGCTGTCCAAATATGATGATGTCATCTAAGTAAACGAAACAATATTTATTAGTGAGCCCTCTTAGTACCGCTTCCAGCATGTGCTGGAACGTGGCTGGACAGTGGTAGAGTCCTACCGGCATTCTGTTATACTGATAGTGTACTTGAGGTGTCGAGTATGCTGTATATTTTCTTTGAATTGTCGTCCATTGCTATCTGATGGCGTCCTGGCTAGATGTCTGACGCGGAAAGGTATTTTGCGTTGCCAATTGTGCTACTGTGTCATCAGTGTCTGGTAGCGGTTAGACGTCTTGGTCCGTTATTTCGTTCAATTTTCTGAAGTCTATCACGATTCACAATTTTTCTCCTCCCGATGCATCTAATTTCTCTGCGATTGCAAATACTGCACATTTGTAAGGAAAATAGGATGGTTCTATTACCTTTCTCTGTAGCATTTCAGTGATTTGCCTTTATATCCCCTGTTTATGGCATTCTGATGATCTGTATGATTTGGCGCTTACGACTTTATTCTCTTTCAATGTTATGGATCGTTTAGCTAGGATGGTGCAAGGAGGGGAGTCGCGATTAAATACGTCTAGGTAGTATAGCAATATTTTTTCAATAGGTTCTCGGTGACTTCGTTCTGTGCGTGATAGTTTGACCAAACTTTTGCATGTGGGTAGTATAATAAGTTGATAATAAGTCCTTTTGTTTTCGATCATATTTGATATTTGAATTGAGGACTCACCACCATTGATAAAGTATATTTGCGTTAGTCTGCCATCCGGGTATACTATCTCAGAATATGCCGGACCAGGTTATACGCTGTTTCCCTGTCGAAACAGAAGAACGTTGTAATCGAGTTATAATTTATCATTGGCAAGTTCAAATTTGAATTTCGATAGTGCTGGCAGTCTCAATATGCTGTCCTCGACTAGCGCAAAGTCGTTTTCTACTAGAAAGAATTCGATTATTTTGGCAAAGAGTTTTAGAAATGCGTGTTCTGTAGCACTGAATGTCGAATTCCCCATAGTAAATATCGTTTCTCTCGTAATTATTGGTTGGCGTATGTTTCTTCGCTTAAGGATGTTAATTCCAGCTCCGCTATCCACGAGGAATTTGTATTGTCGCCCACCGGATCGTAGAAGTATTGAGGGAAGTTCTGCTGTTGTGGCGTTGATTCTAACTGCTGATCTATTATGCCTCCCTCATTTTCTTCCATTGGTTGCCCCATCTCATTGCACTTGAAGCACATCATTTCTCCTCTTTGTGCGAGGGGCAGTTGCTCCGTGTACCTGAAGGTTCTAACAGTTGGGCTGTGTGCGAGTGTCGTCACGCTTGTGCCTAGTCGTGTCTCTATCCCTCTTGGTCTTGTTGCGCTGGAGTTGGCTACTCATGGCCGGCTGCGACTATCTTTCCTGAAATATCTTGTGATATTCATGGCCTCCTTTTCTGCTTCTAGTATATTATATGGAGGATTGGCAACAAGTATCCGTCCGATTTCAGTGTTTAGTCTTCGTATGAAGTCAGTGACTGAGTTCCGTAGTACCCTGCCATTCATCGTTCTTCGAGTTAGTTCGTCTGATTATTCGTAAGTGACACTGTATTATTGTTTAGTAAAAGCGCGGCGGAACCTAATCACGTAGCTCTGAGTAGTTTCATCGTTATGTTATCGTATTCGCCGTAGCTGATCTTGTTGTTCTCGAACTGAAGCTTGTGTTGCTACGTTGCGCCTTTAATGCGTTATGCAGGTGATTATGCGGATTAATGGGTATATTCGGGATGTCATTGAAGCTTTCCATACTAGCTTTTCTATCTTTATCATTCTTAATAGTAATAGTTACTTACTACAAATCGCTCTCATCTCTCTGACTTTGTGTACAAAATCCTCAACTCCTATGTCGTATTCGTATTTAACTGTGGGATGCATAATATCGCATCGCGGGCTCATAAGCTTGGTATTTGGCGGCCTTTCTATTTCTAGGTCTTGATATACGGGAGGCGATGGGATTGGTGTCTCGCTACAAGCGGTAGCGGTAGTTTCGTTCATGGTCATAAATGAAGCGATGTCCGTTATTTCTTCTTTGGACTCATCGTCCCAGAAATTCTATTTCGGAGGCTCTCCTTTTGTTTTCATTGACAGCTACTCTTTGCGATTCTACTATGCATCACGTTAGTAGGACGATTGGCTTAGTAAATTAGTCCACTTGTGTTGTAATTATCTCGTTCTGCTTCTGCATTGCGTCTAGCATGGCGGCCATGGAGGTATCCATACTTGCATTAAGAATATGCGTGACTTCTGGTTAATCTTCCAGTTGCGTAGACATTTTAGTTGAGTCTAGCGATACCGAGCTGTTCGAGCTTCATGTACACGAGAAATAAGATTTCCGTTCATGGTAATAGGTAAATGAGTCCAGGCTAGTAGCTTACCGTAGTTAGCACTGGGTTGAATCCTTTGCTCGCTTTCCCTATGGTAGATGCGTAGATTCCCTCGTGTCCTTCGGTCGATTGGTCCTTCGATCTTCAGCACTGCACATATGCCGCAACCGCGACTCCGTTTGTGCCTAAGTGAATGGATACTAGCTGGATCGCCAAAATGTGAAGTAAGTTTGTAAAGTTGGAAATGGACTTTATGACAGAGTGTGTTTATATAACGATTGTATTTCTTACAGAAGCGTCTTTGGAATTTGTTGAGTGTACGCTTATGACAATATTTTGTTAATCTCATTTTTATTTTGTATGATTGTCTGCATACGTATATAAGCTTCAAGGGCGAGACACCTGGAGTGGTCCTGTAGTTTCCTGCACCAAGCA
Source organism: Lasioglossum baleicum (assembly GCF_051020765.1). Taxonomy (NCBI): domain Eukaryota; kingdom Metazoa; phylum Arthropoda; class Insecta; order Hymenoptera; family Halictidae; genus Lasioglossum; species Lasioglossum baleicum. The sequence continues at coordinate 73,849 of NW_027469154.1, read as the reverse complement.
ACACCACTGGATGGTCGTCCTGAATTTCTTTAACCAGGATTTCGTACCGTATTCATGTTTTCTCAGTCTTCCATTTATATGTTTATACTGTAATTTACTGTTATGATATTTTCAATTTTTTTAAAAAATTTCCATTTCTTTAGTTTAAAAAACTATATTTCTTAGCAAAAGTGCCTTCAGAATAAGTCGAGTGTTTGTTTATGGCAATATAATGGTCAAAATATTGTTCTCTTATTTCATTATATGTATGCGTACCTACGCTAGAGGAGCGACACGACTGGCGAAGTCTTGCAGTTGGATACAGCATGGCGGACTGGCACTACTAGCTAGTCTTCGTTAATTTGTGGTATGACCATGATTTTGAACCGTGTGCTTTTATTGTCAGTCTCCCATTTAGTTATACATAGTGTAATTTACTGTTATGATATTGTCAATTCTTCCCAAAATTTTCAATATTTAAATTAAAGAATTGTATTTCTTAGTAAAGGTATACTTCGACCTGGTTGAGTTTACGTTTATGACAATCTGTGGTATGCTTTTTGTCTTTTTATATGATTGCCTCGGCCCGAACCTAAGCTGCCGGTGCCGCAGCACCGTTGAGGCCTTTCAGTCGGGTACGACTAATCGGAATGTAAAATACTGTACGGCCATTGTTAACTTGTTTTGCCATAACATCGTACCGTAAGCATTGCTACGTAGTTCTATTTTAATTTTTGCATACTGCAACACACTGTTGCAATGTATTCGATACGTATCAGTACTTTCAATTTTTTATTTCAAAAATTGTATTTCATATTAATGGTGTCCTCGAATTAGTTGAGTTCACGTTTTTGATATTACTTTGTAATGCTTATTGATATTTCAAATGATTGGCTGTATACATACTTACAAAGTTGGTGCGACACCCTTGTCGAAGTCTTGTAGTTCCGTACGGCGAATCGAAGCGGCACTACTATATGATCATCGTTAATTTCTCTAACCCAGATATTGTACCGTATGCCTTCATTCGCAGTTTTCTATTAATTTCAACATACTGCAATTTACTGTTATGTTGATTTCGGTTTCTTTCTGGATTTTCTGTTTTTAATTTAAAGAACTGTATTTCTTAGTAAAGGAGTCTTTTTAATTAGTCGAGATTATTTTTATGACAATATTTTGTTACGGCTGTTGTTATTTTAAATGAGTGTCTATATACGTGCGTCCGCTGTCGGAGCGATACCACTGGTGAAGTTTTCTTGTTGCGTAGGGATAAACAGAACGCAGCAGTACTGGATGGTCTTTGTTCATTTCTTTAACCTCAATATTGAACCGCATGTACTGTTCCGCAGTTGTATACTAATTACAACAAACTGTATTTACTGTTATGAAATTTTCCATGTCTTCACATTTTCGGATTTTAGTTTAAGAACTTATTTCTTATCAAAAAATTTCTGAATCAGTCGAGTGACGTTCATGGCAATATATTGTTATATAAATTGTTATTATTGTATGACCTTACATCCTCTAGCCACTCTGCGCGAGCTTCTGCGCTTTGCGTCTGGCGAGGTCTTTTAGTTGCGTATGGCAGGGCGGAGTGGCACTACTGAGTGGTCTTCGATAATTTCATTAACCATGATATTGTACCGCATGCATTTAATCCTTGTTTCTCATTTACTTATACATACTGTGATTTACAGTCATGACGTTTTCGATTTTTTTCAAATTTTCCAATTTTTAGTTACAAAAACTGTATTTCTTAATAAAAGTGTCTTCTGAATTAGTTGCTGTTACGTTTACGGCAATACTTTGTTATGCTGGTTGTTCTTTTACATGACTCTCTGTATACGTACCCACGCTGCCGCAGCGACACAATTGGTGATGACTTGCAGTTGCATACACAGATCGGTGCGGTATTACGCGATTGCTTTCGTTAGTTTCATTAAGCTTCAGTATGTAACGTATGCATGTTTTCCAGTCTCCTATTTATTGATACATACAGCAATTAGCTGGTGTGATACTTTCCGTTTTTTTCAAAATTTCAAATTTTTAATATCAGAAATTTTACTTTTGTGGAAAAGTGGCTTCGCAATTAGGTGTGTGTACGTTAATGACAATACTTTGTTGAATTTGATGTTGTACTATATGACTGTCTGTACGGTTACATACGCAGCTGGCGCGACGAGACTGGTGTGGACTTGCAGTTATCTAAGTTATATCGAAGCGACGCGACTGTGGTAGTCACCGTATGCGTATCGGCGCTCCGAATCTATACGAACAGAGTGACGTTGTAGTTGCGTACGGAAGATAAGAGCGGCACGATTGGATCTTCTTCATTAATATCTTTAACCTTGATATTGTTCCGTATGCATGTGTTCCAGGTCTCCTACTTATTTACCCATACTGTAATTTACTGTTACAATGTGCTTAATTTTTACAAAACTTCGAATTTTTAATTTCAAACACTGTATTCCTTCGGAAAACTGTCATTGGATTTTGTTGAGTGTACTTTTATGACAATATGTCGTTAAATATGTTGTTACCGTAGATGAAGGTTTGTATACGTTCCAACGCTGCCGGAGCGACATGACTATAGTGGTCCTGAAATTGCGTACAGTATATCGGAGTGTCCTGACTCTGTTCGTTACTGTATGTGCACCGGATCAACGCAGCGACAGGTCGGGAGTGCTGATGTAGCTGCGTACGCTATATCGTAGCAGCACTACTGGATTTTCGTTGTCAATTTCTTCAACCTTTACATTGTTGCGTATGTATTTTTCCTATTTTCCTATTTGCTTCTACGTACTTTAATATATTTCTATGATATTTTCAATTTTTTACAAAATTTCCAATTTTTAATTTTCAAGATTGTACATTTCAGTAAAAGTGTAATCGGAATGAGCGGAGTGTACGTTTAAGACAATATCATCTTAAATTTGTTGTAACTTTGTGTGATTGTCTGTTTGATCAAGATTGATTAAGAATTATTATTTTTTGTGTGCGCAAAGTTGGCAGCACGAGAAAGAATCAGTGATTCTGCGTGTTTCGGTGATTCTGACGTGATTTCACATCTGCGCGTTCAGGCTGAAACCGCAAAACTCCATTTTTGAAATCATAATTATCATTTCTTTGTATGTAAATTTGGAAGCTCGAGAAAAAATCACCGATTCCGTGTGTTTCGCCGCTAACGTCGTCTTTATATCGATCTGTTTCTTCACACAGAGACCAGAAAAGGTTATATTTCGAACAAAAAGGTTTTTTTTCTTGGTAGAGTTAGAAGCTCGAGGAAACATCACCTATTCTGGGTATTCCGGGGATACGTTCGCGTTCTTCTCGATCTAGCTGTACACGCTTATACCACAAAAGACCATCTCTGAAACAAAAATTATTTCCTTCCTTTTTGGAAAGTTGTCAGCTCGAAAAGAATTCTGGATTGTGCGTGTCTCGGCGTTTCGGTCGTGCTTATCTTGATTTAATTGCATACGCTGATACTGCAAGGGTTCATTTTTCAACCAAAAATATTTATTTCTTTTTGTAAAGTTGGCAGCACGAGGTAGTATTCCCGATTCTGGTATTTCGGCGCTACGGTCGTGTTTACTTCGGTCTGATTGTTCACGCTAATACTGCAAAAGGACATTTTTCAAAGAGAAACTTTTTCCTTGTTTCTTGTGAAGTTGAAAGCTCGAGAAAATTCCACGGATCTGGTAGTTTCGGCATTACAGTCGTGTTTATCTCAATCAAGGTTATCACGCAGATACCGCGAAAGTCCATTTTTCAAACAAAAAAGATTTATCTTGGTAAAGATGACAGCTTGAGAGAAAATCACCTATTCGGTGTTTCGGCACTACCGTCGTGTAAATGTAGATCTAGTTAGTCACTGTGATATCGCAAAAGTCCATTTTTCGACCAAAAATGTTTTTTCCTTGTGATGCTGGTAGCTCGAGGAAGAATCTCCGATTCTGCGTGTTTCTCCGATACTGCCATGCTTATCTCGATCTAGTTGTTCACGCAGATTCCGCAAAAGACCATTTCTATGACCGAAAACAGTTTTATGTCAAGTTGGTAGCTCGCGAAAAAATCACCGATTCATGGTGTTTTCGCACTACCGCCGTGTTTATAGCGACCTTATGCCCACGATGATACCGCAAATGTCCATTTTCAAAACAAATTTTTTTCTTTGTTTATCTAAAGCTGGCTGCCCGAGGAAAAATCACCGATTCTGCGTGTTTTGGCGCTAATGTTGCTTTTATCTCGACCTGTTTATTCACACTGCTACCGCAAACATCCATTTCTTAGCCAAACAAATTTTTGTCTTTGTAATGTCGGTAGTTCGCGATGAAATAACCGATTCTGCGGGTTTCAGCGTTACCGTACAGCTTATCTCGATCAGTTTGTTCACGATGCTAGCGCAAAAGTACATTTTCCAAGCAAAAATTTTTATGTTTTGTGTGTGTGTGTGTGTGTGTGTGTGTGTGTGTGTGTGTGTGTGTGTGTGTGTGTGTAAAGTTGGCATCTCGAGAAATGGTCTGCAATTTTGGGTGTTTCTGTGCTACCGTCGTGTTGACCTCTAGCTGTTTGTTCACGCTGCTACCCCAATCGTCCATTTTTCTACCTAAAATATATATTCTTTCCTTCTGGAAGATTTGCAGCTCGAGATAATATTACCTATTCTGCCTGTTTCGGAGTAACCCTTTTGTCTATCTCTCTATAATTGTTCACGCAGATACAGCTAGAGTCCATTTTTCCAAAAAATTATTTTCTTGCTGTTTGTGAAGTTGGCAGTACGTGAAGAATCCACCACTCTGGATGTCTCGGCGTTTGCTTCGTGTTAATTGCGACCTAATTGTTCATGCTGACGCATCAAGAGTCTGTTTCTTAAAGGAAAAATTTTTTTCCGACAGGTTGGCAGCTCCAGAAAAAATTACCGGTTTGGTGACTTTCAGAGCTACTGTCGTGATTATTTCGATCTGGGTGTTCACGCTGATATCAGAAAAGTACATTCTTCAAGCAAACATGTTTTCCTGTTTGCTGCGATGTAAGCAGTTCGAGAAAAAGCCACCGATCAGACTGTTTCCACGTTACCGTCGTGTTTGTTCTTACGTAATTGTTAACCCTGGTAACGCAGTAATCCGTTTTCTTCAACGAAATCTTTTTTTATAAAGTTCGCCCCTCGAGAAGAAATCACCAATTTTGGCTCTATCCGCCCTACCGGTGTGTATATCTCGTCCTAGTTGTTTACGCAGATACCGCAAAAGGCCGTTATTCGAACAGAAAATGTTTTTTTTTCTATAGTTGGCAGCTGGAGAAAACATCACCGATGCTGGTGTTTCAGCGCTGCCGTCGTGTTTAGATCAAAACTGTTTGATCACGCTGCCACCCCATAAGTCAATTTATCAACCAAAAATATTTATTTGTAATGTTGGCATCTCCCGACGAAATGACGGATTCTCGGTGTTTCGGCGTTACTGTCGTGTTTATCTCGACCTAGTTGCTCCGGCAGATATCACAAGAGTCCATCTTTCAAGCTTAAATTTTAATTTTTTTTTTTTCTTTTTTATCTTTGTTGTAATGTTGGCAGCTCTAGAAAAATCACCTGCACTGTGTGTTTTGACGTTACGGTTGTGTGTGTCACTATCTAATTGTTCACGTAGACACCGCAAAAGTCCATTTTTCAAGCAAAGATATATATCCTTCTTCAAAATAAAAAAAAATTTTGTTTGAAAAAGGGTCCCTTGAGGTATCTGCGCAATCAAACAGAGTGAGGTAAACACAACTTTAGCGCCGAAGCACCTAGAACCGGTGATTTTTCTCGACCTGCTAGCATTACAAAGAAAAAGAAGAATTGTTTTGGTTGAAACACGTACATTTGCGGTAGCAGCGCGAACAAACAGATTGAGGTAAAAACGTGGGTAACCCCGAAATATGCAGAACCGGTAATTTCTTCCCTAGCTGTAAATTTAGACAAAAGAAAAAATAAACAAAAAGTTTTGATTCATAAATGTTCTTTTGAGGAATCAGCGGGATAAAATGGGTGGAGAGAAGCACAACGGTAGGGCCGAAACCCCCAGAAACGGTGATTTTTCTGGAGGTGCCAACTATAAATAGGAAGAAATTTTGTTTGAAGAATGGACTTTTGCAGTATCAGCGTGATCAATTACATCGAGATAAACAAAACGGTTTCTCCGAATCAAGCAGAAACGTTAACTTTTTCTCGAGCTGCTGATTTCCCAAGAAAAGGATATATATCTTTGCTTGAAAAATGGACTTCTGAGGTAACAACGTGAACAAACGGATCAAGAAATCTCCACGGCAACGGCGAAACATGCAGAATCAGTGACTTTTTCTATAGCTGCCAACTGTACACACTTAGAAAAGAGAAAATCACCGATTTTGGTTGTTTTGGTGTTAACTCCGTGTTTATTTCAATCTAGTTGCTCACGCTGGTACCATAAAGCCCATTTTTAGATCAAATATGTTGTTTTCTAAATTTGGCACATCGAGGACAAATCAACACATGCTTCTTTCGGAAAGTTGATAGCTCTAGAAGGAATCACCGATTCGGGTCTTTCGGCGTTACCATCGAGTTTATATCGGGCTCATTGCTCACGCTGATGCCGCAAAAGTCCAATTTTCACACAATAATTTTTTTTCATTTCTTTGTGAACACAGCAGCTTGAAAGAATCATCAATTGAGGGTGTTTCGGCGTTATAGTCATCTTCATATCGATCTATGTAATCTTGGTCATACTGAAAACGACCATTTTTCAAGCAGAACCTTTTTCTCTATTTTTGGAAAGATGGCACCTCGAGAAAGAGTCACCGATTCTGGGAATTTCGGCGCTACTGTTGTTCTCACTTCGAAACAGTTATTGCACTTTGATGTCCCAGAAGCCCATTTTTAAACGAAGCTTTTTATTTCCCAGTTTGTGTTAAGTTGGCACCATGTAGAAACATGTACAAACTCACCGATTCTGAGTCCTTTGGAGCTTCCGTCGTGTTTATATGGATCTAATTGCTTTCGATCTTACCGCAAAATTCCTTTTATCAAACAAACTTTTTATCTGTAAAATTGGCAGCTGCAGGAAAATTATCTAATTCTGGGTGTTTCAGTATTACTCTCGCCTTTTTCTCGATCCAATTGCTCACGGTGATATCACAAAAGACTATTATTCAAAGAAACAGAATTTGGCCTCTTTTTTTGGAAATATGGCAGCCCGAGAAGGAATGAACGATTCTGGATATTTCGACGTAACCGTCCCGCTTATCTTGATTTAATTCTTCACCGTGATGCCACCACTGGAAAGTTGGCAGCTGTGGAAGAATTACATATTCTGGAGGTTTCGGCGTTACCTTCGAGTTCCAGTTGATTTGATTGTTCACGCTGATACCGCAAAAGACTATTTATCGACCAAAAATTTTTAGTTCTTTTTATGTAAATGGGGCAGCTCGTAGAAATTACCGATTCTGGGTATTTCAGCGATGTCCTCGTGGTCTTCGCGATGTATTTGATCACGTTGCTACCGCAAAAGACCATTTTTCAAACAAAAATTCTTACTCTTTTTTTAGCAAAGTAGGCAGCTCGATAAAAGATATCCTGTTCTGTGTGTTTTGGGTCTACCGTCGAAATCATTTCGATCTAATTGCTGACGCTGAGGTCGCAAAAGGCCATTTTTCGCAGAAAAATATTCTTCTCCTTGTTGGAATTTGGCTGCTCGAGTAAAAATATCCAATTGTGGGTGTTTCGGCGAATACCGTCGTGCTCTTCTCGATCAACATGTTCGCGATGATACCGCAAATGTCCATTTTCCGGGCAAACATTTTTTTTTCTGTGAAGTTGGCTGCTGTAGACTGAGTCCCCAATTCTTGTGATTCGGCGATACCGTCTTGTTTACATCAATCTAACTGTTCACGTTGCTACCGCAAAAGTCGACTTGTCAACCAAAAATATGATTTTTACGTAAATTTGGCAGCTTGGGAAGATATCACCGTTTCTGGGTGTTCTGGTGCTACCGTTTGTGCCTATGTCGACTTGTTCTTTCACCCAGATACCGCAAAAGGCCATTTTTCGAACAAAAACCTTTCTCTCCTTTCTGTGTAAAGCAGGCAGCACCTGAAAAGATTACCGATTCTGCGTGTTTCTCTGTCGTGTTTAGCTGCATTTGGTTGTCCACGCTGCTACACTCAACTAATTCAAAAGACAATGTTGCAAAAGAATTTAATTTTTTAACGTAAAAATTGAAAGTTTTGAAGAAATCGGAAAACCATTATCGTAAATTAGAGCTTGTATTAATAAGCAGAAAACGCGGGAAAAATGCTCACAGCATAAAATCACGGTTAATGAAATTAACGATGACTATCCTGTAGTGCCTATCCACCCCGCCGTACGCCAATGCAGGGCCTCGCAAGTTGTGTCCTTCAGGCAGCGTGGGTACGTGTACAGGCAATCATATAAAATAACAATAAATTGGTCATAATATTGTCATAAATGTACACTAGACTAATTAAGAAGACACTTTTAATAAGAAATACAATTTTTTAAAACTAAAAATTGATAATTATGAACAATATGGAAAAACCATAACAGTAAATTACAGTATGTATAAATGAATGGGAAACTTGGAAAAAATGCATACGGTAGAATATTATGATAATAGAAATAGACCACGACCATACAGTATGTGGCTTCTTGAAGGGAAGCCCATTCTTCTAATTCCAAAGGCACGTATGCTAAAGGATACATTTTTAAAAAATTAGAAACTTGATATTATTCAGAAAATCGAAAATATCATATACACTAAATTACAGTACGTAGAACTTAATAGAAAGCTGCGAAATAATTCTTACTGTACAATATAATGGTTAAAGAATTTAATCAAGAACCATACAGTATGCCACTCCGATCTGCCGTACGCAACTACAAGACCACTCCAGTCGTGTCGCTCCGGAAGCTTAGGTACGTGTTCAGACAAACATGTAATACAACAACAAAGTCAACAAAATATTGCCATCACAGTACAAGCATGTAATTCCAAAGACACCTTTCCTAATTAATTGAATTATTGAAATCAAAAGTTGGATATTATGAAGAAAATCGGAAGTATCAAAAGTAAACTACGGTATGTATAAGTAAAGGGAACACTGGGGAAAAATGCATTCGGTACAAAATCAAGGTTATAGAAATAAACGACGACAATCCAGTAGCACCGGTTGGATCTGCAGTACGTAGCTACAAGTTCACTTCAGCCCTGTCGCTATGGAAGCGTAAGTATGTATACAGACGATCATATAAAATAAAAATATCATTATCAAAATATCGTCATATGCGTACACTCAACAAATTTCAAAGACTCTTTTACAGAAAAATTGAAAATTTCGAAGAACAAAAGTAAAACAACAGTAAATTGCAGTATTTATAAATAAATATAAAACTGCGACTGAATGTATACGATACAAAATCATGGTTATGGAATTAACTGGAATCACACACAATGCCGCTCCGATCTGCCTATCGCAACTACAAGACGACCCGAGCAGTGTCGCTCCGGCGGCGTAGGTACGTATAGAGGCAATGATATATAATAACAAATAATTTATCAGAATATTGTCACAGGCGTACACACAACTAATTCCAGAGACACTTTATCGAAGCAATACAATTTTTTAAATTGAGAATTGAAAATTGTGTAAGAGATGCGAAATATCGTAACAAGAAATAACAGTGTGTATAAATAAATGGAAAACTGGGAAAAAATGCATTCGGTACATAATTAAGTTAGCAAAAATTAAAGAAGACCATCCAGTAGTGCCGCTCCGTTCTGCCGAACGCTACTACATGATCTCTTCAGTCGTTTCACACCGACAGCGTACATACGTATACAGACAATCATATAAGATAGGAATAAGTGTAACAAAATATTGTCATAAACGTACACTCAACTAATTCCAAAGACACATTTACTAGGAAATACAATTTCTTTAAATAGTACTTAAAAACTATGAAAAAAAATCGAAAATGTCATAACAATAAATTTCAGTATGTATAAAAAAAATGGAACAATTGATGTAAATTGCATACGCTATAAAATTATGGTTAAAGAAGTTAACGAAGACCAGCCAGTAGTGCCGCTCCGTTCTGCCGAACGCTACTACATGACCTCTGCAGTCGTGTCACACCGACAGCGTAGAAACGTATACAGACATCCGCATGAAATAACAATACGTTTAACAAAATATTGCCATAAACGTACTCTGAACTATTTCCTGATACACTTTTACTAAGAAATACAATTTTTTAAACTATCAATTGGAGTTTTGGAAGAAATAGAAACATATCAAAACAGTAAATAAAGGCATGTTGAAATAAATAGGAAACTGCGAAGAAATTCGAACGGTACAATATCACGGTTAAAGGATTAAACTAAGATGATACTGTAGTGTGGCTCAGATCTATCGAACGCAACACAAGTCCTGCCTAGACGTGTTGCTCCGTCAGTGTAGGTACGCATACTGACGATCGGACAAAATAACCAAGAATTTATCAGAATATTGTCATAATCATACACCCTTCTAAGTCAAAGGCAACATTCCAATGGAGTACAGTTTTTGAACAGAAAAATTGGAAATTTTGGAAAAATATCCAAAATATCATGACCGTAAATTACAGTATGTATTGGTGAATGGAAAACTAGGAAAAACTGACTACGGTATAGAGTCAAGTTTAAAGAAATTAACGAAGACCATCCACAAGTGAGGCTTCGATCTACGGTACGCAACTACAAGATCACTCCAGCCTTGTCGATCCGGAAGCGAAGGTGCGCACACAGGCAATCATGTAAAATAACAATAAGCTTAAGAATATGACGTTGTGACGCCAGCCAAAATCCAGCCAACGCATCACCAGACGCATCGCCCAGAGAGCAACCGCAGCAAAATCAGCCAAAACCAGAAAACACATGACTAGAAACCGCCTACACAACCAGAAAATTGAAATACATAATCCGAGCACAAACGAATAAAGCAGATCCACATTACACCTCAATCAGAACGTTTCTGCATTCGTATACCTATCCTGAAAACTTACGTTAAATATTTGAAACTATTCAATATCCGTATTACACTTATTTTTCGGAATAAGTATTAATATAAGATCTAGTTTCTTCTAGAAATGGGTCTCGTCCACATAGGTTGAAGACCCGCCAATTTATATTTTATTTTAATAGTTGCCACTTATTTCCCCGTGACAAAATTGGTATATATTCTATACTGCGAGGATAGGATATATCACACCAGCAAATCCACCTCAGGTGCAACGAAAAAACTTTTTCCACGGAGCAAGAAGAAAACCGAACCAAGGTCGGACCTTCAGGGAACATGCAGAGAACCGAGGTAAAAAAACTATCAACCATGTCCAAATATGATATATCCGAAAGATCATTTGATAATATACTCGCGACCAAAGAGACCATGCTTAAACAACCGGGAAGAATGCAAGAATCAATATGAGGTTTAGTGGCACGACCAGAGGCTAACGCTAAGCGAACTATATCTCTCATCTCCGCGATATCAAACCTGAGAGAAGCAATAAAGACGTTAGATGTAAAGTTCCAAGCCCAACAGCAGGAAATACTGGGAATCGCAAGCACTATGAGGATCTTCGCGCGGGACAGCATACTCCGGACTGGACCAAGTACCACTGACGACGAAACAACATCGACCGCCATAACTGGGTATGAAACAAGCGAACCATTCCCATCCGCCCTACCTACAGAACACCAGCCAACGAGAAACAGAGCGCACGAACCAGTACTGATGCACAAGAGCAAAGCTTTACGAAGCGTGAAAAACCATAACGATGAGGACGATAAGGGGACAGATGAGTTCATCAGAACAGTAAGCTTCGCGAGAAACAGTACATTCGAACAACCAATGCTTCTACGGATGATAATAGCAGAAAGAAATGGTCGGTCAGGCAAAGAAGGCCATCAGTTTCTGTCAGATAAATACCTACGAAGATTTATACGAAGCATTACGATCACAACTTTCGACACCATCTACCATAAGCGGAAGCCGGAGTAGAATGCAACAGACGAAGCAAGGACAGATCGAAAGCGTGCTGTCTTATGCAAATCGCTTTCGTCAGAGTCTAAGAGAACTGGAGAACGCCATTCAAGATACGCATTATAACCCGACTGCTATGAACATAGCATTGGAGGTGGAGACACATGAGGCTATGAGACACTTCATTTGCAACCTGCGTGTGGAAATAGCCCAGATAGTACTTCCTTTCAATCCCGGATCAATCAGTGAAGCCGAACCAGAAGGACGAAACACAGAAGCATTGCTTAAAGAATCAAAACGAAACCAGAATGTACCTTGACTTCCATCATCATCAAGACCCATGATAAGACCAAACCTAGCACACAGGAGAAATCCGCGACCCAAAGCATATAGCGTGAATAATAAGCTAATAACTAACCCGATACATCGTGAACATTGCAAAAAATAGGATATCAGACGTCACAGTGTTACCTATTAAAGAACACAAATTTTCATGGAGACCGGACAAGAAAGATTCCGCCAAGAATAAATAACGTGGGATTAGAAAATTACACTACAATCCAAGCGAGCTACGATGCATTGAAACACGATTCCCGGGAACCCACCGACGAGGAAGATTTCTCATTGACACCGAAGCAGGAGCCAATCTCATCAAAAGAGGATTGGTCAGAAACCCGATAAAGCTGAAACACGATAAAATAATGCAATTAGATTCCACGAAATACAAAATCTATAGCAACACATCGGCAGAGGATAGACAGTAGACACACGAATTACGAATAGCTGTGGACAACTTCCCATTGCCAAATGACGGAATAATAGGATTACCCTTTCTAGAAAGATATCAGTAAACAATCAGTAACAAGCAACTCCATCTCAATAACGATGTCCTTGAATTACAGACGACTCCGACCACCCAGAGAGTCCCCAGCAGACGATCAGTTACCCACGTAGTTATGCTAGACGATGAACCTGTTCGTGTTTGTTTCCATAACACCTTATTAATCGGCTTTTCGTTTGCCAGCGCATATCAACCGCAAGCTTATTAATCGGCTTCTCGATTGTCACCGATTATCGACCGGTAGGCTATTAATCGGCTTTTAGCTATCGACGGTTTTCGTACAGTCGACTGTTGTTGGTCTTGACAAAAGGAAGAGTGACTAGTTGCAAAAGCAGTATACCCTAAAAACAATGAACAGTATGTGCTTCGAAAGTGATACGAAGTCGAACTATTTCGCATGTAAATTTTGTAATATTCCGATACACAAGAGTGACTATTATGAGAGATAACACAATCTACAGAATTATTAAAGAATTGAATTACTATTAACTTGAATTTATTTTATGAATGTTAGATTACAAGCCCATTTATTATATACGATAAAAGCAAATTAAAGTATATACATTAATATAATTACATTCCGTTGAAACAGAAGGTAAAAGCACAGCACATCAAGTAGCGAAAAATTAGCCGGAACTGGGAGTAAATGTGCGCGCCACTAAGCCGGTACTTAGTGAGTTGCAGCCTCAACCGCGGGCGGCCGATAAAGTGTTAATAATGGTGAACATGGTATTCAAATTGAGAATCACAGCTAGATAGAATCAGATAATCTCAAAATCACAGAAATATTGAGCATGGTTATACTCGATCACATAGAAGAAGCTTTAAGAGAACCGAATAAGAAAACTATATTCTTCTGTTATATCATCTTTTCAACTGACAATGAACCTTTACCCTGTACGACAGTAACCGAACACAACATATTCGCAAAAGCAGACAGACTCGTCAATATTAAAACATACAAAACTCCGAAATGCCACAAAAAAGAGATCCAAAGCCAAATTAGAGAAATGATGGACAAAGGTATAATAGAAGATACAGATTCACCTCATAATGCACCCGTCTAGGTAGTGCCCAGAAAACTGGATGCGTCTGGCAAACAAAAATGGAGAATTGTGATTGATTATCGGAAGTGAAATGAAATCACCGATCAGGATGCATATCCACTTCCGCAAGCCGGTGACATATTTGCCCACCTAGGAAATGACATATTCTCCAGGGCGCTGGACATCTCTTCAGGCTTCCATCAAACACCTATGAACACTAACCACGAAAAGTACACTGCCTTCAGCACGACGGACGGACATTTTCATTACAAAAGAATGCCTTTCGGTCTAAAGAATTTGCCAGACACATTCCAAAGAATGATGGACAACGCATAACGAGGACTGATTGACAAGTACTGTTTTGTATATTCAGACGATATAGTAATATATGGAAACACTATAGAGGAACACAATCGCAACCTAGCAATAGTTTTTAACAGAATGACGTAAGTTGAACTGAAGATACATCCTGACAAGTGTGAATTCCTGAAACCCGAACTCGAATACCTAGGACATACCATCACTAAAGACGGAATTGAACCATATCCCAAATAAAGAGAATCAGTGAAAAACTTCAGAAATCCTACAAACATAACAAAAGTAAAATAATTTCTTGGATTAGTTAGATACTATCGTAAATTCACTAAAAGCATCGACAATATCGCGAAACCCCTAACAATTTTAACTCAAAAGGAAACTCCCATTCATTGGAAAGAAGAACAACACTCAAAATTTAACACTTTGAAAAATAAACTATGCGAGAAACCTATGCTGCAATACCCGGGTTTTACCAAGACATTTGTACTGAATACGGATGCCACCAACGAAGGGTTAGGAACTGTGCTCTCACAGGACGGACCTCCATGCAGTTTCGTCACAAGTACCCTGAATTCCGCAGATAGAAATTATACTACCACGGAAAAAGAGCTATAGGATATAGTTTGGGCGATCAGAAGGTTACTTCAATACTTACTCGGAAGGCACTTCATAATAAAAACGGATCATCCGGCAATGAAGTGGTTACATAGTATCAAGGATCGTTAATCGAGACTAATGTCATGGAGATTGAGGCTAGAAGAATATGACAATGAGATCGAATAAAAGAAAGGAGACGATAACGTAGCAGTAGACGGATTATCACGCTTATTCCCTGTGCGGGTAGTGAAAGACGAAAAAGTAAACATCAAAATGCCAATAATAAACCCATATGAAATAGAGGATTCCCTGCCAGACGAACTAGGAAGTCCATCAACCATGACGAACATAGATGAAGAAGATGAACTGCTCGTAGCGTATGAAGATTGGATGATATCACCAAGCAAGAATACCCCAATCAAACTGGAAGCTAACAAACCACATTGGACCCAAGTATGTTACGACCTCCTATTACCATCTAACGAAAAAGATAGGTTGCTCAAATTACATGCACTCGTACGTCTGCATCAATGCCAGTGGAACACAAAATTCGGCAGTCGTGACATAAAGGGACTGAAGTTGATCACTATGCAACTAATATTTAGATCCTTAATGAACGATTAAGAAGGTAAGAATCTATAATTTGCAACAGAACGTATAAAGGAACTTAATCAAGAAGAAATCATGCAAATCCTAAATGAACCCGTCGACCTATAAGAACATATAGGAGAAAACCGCACGATTGAACTAATCAAAAGCAAATATTATTGGAAAGCTTAGAAAAAGATGTAACGGAATACATAAGAAGCTGCAAAACCTGTCAGCCCAACAAACTAACAAGGGTAAGACCAAGAGATGAGGCAATCAACACGAATACACCAGAAAACCCAAACGACAAAGTGGGACCCGTCATAATTGGAACATTACCAAAAAACAAATCAGGAAACCAGTTTATACTTTCAATACAAGATTGTTTAACAGAATGCCTAATGCTGATACCAGTAAAGGACCAACAAGCTTCATCAATAATCAACTCCCTCGTAGATCATTGCATATACATATTTTCCTCCCCAAAAAACATACTAACCGACACTGGACAGAACTTCATATATAAATTAATGACAGAGTTTGAAAACTTGTTTAACATAAAGCAAATAAAAACCACCAGCTCTCATCCACAGACAAATGGTAGTCTCGAAAGAGCTCATGCAATGATAATGGACATGCTGAGATCTAATATTGGTCAACAACAAAATGATTGGAATGAAAAACTAGAATACGATGGCCCAGCTTACATCACCACGATTCATGCAGGAACAGGTTACGCACGTTTTGAATTAACGTTTGGAAGACGAGCCAATCTGCCTTGCACTATAGCAATTACCCCTAATTTTGCTAAAGACATTTTGGCAGATCTTTGGACACAAAGACATCTAGAATACATAGAACACGCGGAAACAATAACTGAAAAAAATAAAAGGGAATACAAAGCTTCACAAGATAGTAGTATCAAACTTAAAAGTATATACAGGAAAGGAGACTTAGTACTTTTGCATATTCAAGGTAAAGCCAATAAACTGGATCAGGAATGGTTAGGACCGTACGAGATATTTGAAGTCAAAACCCCTAATTATGTTATATTTATATATGATAAACTAGTTACAGTACACGGGAATAGAATCAAACCATATGACTCCAGATCCAACTAATCAAAGGTAAAGACATAATAATTCAAGAGGTAGAAAACAGCCAAATAATAACGGAAGAAATTAAAACTGTGTACTCATATCACACAGAAACAAAAATTACACTAATATTTATTATAAAAGAATTACCAGACACTATGGAACAAATATACACCATCAATGCAACCTAAAAGAATACTACAAACATCAAGAAACAGACTATGAAACTACAGACTATCAAACTATAAAGACAAAAGTTAATAGTCCCCATCGACAATTAGACAAACTACGAATACTGCTACACCTTAGACCAAAAAGTGGACTTACCTGTGACTGCGTCGCAGGTAAAGTATATAAATCATTATTTGGATCATTGGACGGAACTGACCTCAAACTTGTGAATGAAAATCTGGACAAACTCTCTGACCAACCGAATACATTCTCTCAAGTAATACAAAAACCAAGCATCATTGATGATAAGTTTCATTGGTGAAGCATTACAACACTTATTCATCTAGTATCTAGGCGATACTAGGATAGGACAAATAGAAAATAAGGATCATTTAATTGATACATTATTATTTATACATATAATATTGGTAGACCTAGTCAATAGAATCGATGACTTTTACCTTATGTTCATAATACAAAAAGGGTGTAATAGACATAATGTTCATACCTACAGATACATTTATAAGTACAATGGAGAAATTAACTACTTTCCATTATCAATTCATAGAACCAACCATATCCAACTTTCAATCAATAATCGAAATTAGCGAATAAGTTCTAGCTACGAAAGAAGACACTTTTATATACCTAATTAAAACTCCAATATTAGAAAGAGAACCATGGAAACTTGTAAAATACTACGCTGCAACCACAAAATAAGGAGAAATATTCATGGTCCCAATTCTGAACCACGTATATGCGCTAATACGAACATCCGCACACATAACAATGGACAACGAGCAATTGCGATCACTCTGTAAAACCACCAGTATAGGATTAGTTTGTAGAAATAATCAACCGGTACGATACGGCAATGAAGAAAATGTATGTAAATCGAAATGAAGCACGGCTATATTCTAGATGGATCACCGAACATTTATTCCCATGAAAATAAGTAACATGTGCATTACAATACCCGAGAAGAGTACATCAATTTCGGCCTTATGTACAACACATGAATCGCTTCACCTAGAAAAACCTAGAATAATTTCAGCTGTTGCGAGCGTCATGCTTAGTGCTCACTCATACAATTGAGTAGATATTATAGCAGAAGCACACCTTATTTTCAAATATGAATTAGGAGATTGCGTGTCCAACCGTTCGAGATCGTTACATCCTTATATGATATTCGAACGACTGAGTCAATAGCTTCACATATCCTGTTATTCCGAAAATGATACCAGTTATTTCGGGAGCAAATGAACTGTACAGAATTGGGAATAGGCACCTCAATTCACGGATTGATAATTGAAGCAGGCCGTGATACCGTAGTAGATCATTACCCATAGGTGTAGGTTCAAATTTCTTACAGAATGAATTACACTCCGAAAAACTAACTCGCTGTATCGAGAGTATAACTTCATGTTCGGAGACACAAATTAGTCTACATTGTTATGACGGGCACCTTAATATCATTAATGATTAAGCAGATCGAGTGGAAAACCGTTCCAGAACATTACCAACTTCGGAGAGAATCGCACACTTATGTTGTAGCTTCACCTATCCTGCGATTTGGAGAGTCAAACCATGTATTCCGGGAGTAGTTGCCCTGTACAGTATTGGCAATATTGCTGGTAAAGTACAAAGTCAAACCGTTGTAGAAGTTTGCCTATTGGTAGAGAGTCATACATTACACCGAGGGCCTTACTTTTCGCGAATCTAACCCTCTGTGTCGAAAGTATAACTACGTGATCAGACAGTCAAATTAGTATGTTCTTTGAGGGTCGATCTTCTAAGTTATTAGCACCAGCGCTCCTGTGATTCTGAAAAGCCAACCAGATATCCCGTGAGTAAATATGCTATACTAAATTGGCACTGAACACGTTTATTCGCGGCTACAATATTAAAGTAGACCATCAATCTGTTGTTGAACGATACTTATTGGTACAGAGACACACCTATGACAGAGGGCCTTGCCTTCAGAGAAGATGAGCAGCTGTACCGAGAATATAACTTCGTTTTCGCAGAAGCAAATGATTACACGTTTTGGTGACGGGCACCATAACATCATGTATGAATAAGAAGATCGTGTGTCGAAAGATTGCAGGGCGTTACCACCTTCCTAGTGGATCGAATGTTTATGCCAATTTCTTCACTTATCCCATGATTCAGACTCTCAAACCGAGTACTCCGGGAGTATATCCGCGGAACGGTTTTGGCACTAGACACCTTAATTGACGGATTGAATATTATAGTGGGGCGTGAAACCGCTTGAGAACGTTACCAGTTGGTATGCAGACAAATCCATTACCAATGGCCATACCATCCGAGAAATTAACCAGCTGTATTTAGAGCATATCTTCGCGTACGGAGGATCAAATTTTTGTAAAGTTTAGTGACAGGAATCACAATTTCATGTACTATATAGAAGATGGAGTGTCAATCCGTTAGAGAACGATAGAACCTTCTTTGGTAGTCGATTGGCCAAGTCAATACCTTCACCCATACTGTGATTCCGAAATTCAAACCATATATTCCGGAAGTAAATCCGCTGAATAGTATTGGCAATGGATATCTTAATTCACAGTTTGTATATAAGCGTAAAGCGTCAAACCGTTTGAGAACGTTACTAATTGCTATTAAATGAATCGATTTACTGAAGACCATATCCTCCGAGACCTTAACCCGATGTATGTAGAACATTACTTCGTACACAGAGATACAAGTTAGTATACATTTTAGTGACAAGCACCTTAATTTCATGCACGAATTAAAACATTGTGGGTATAACCGTTCGAGAACATTATAACCTCCTTTGGAAATCGAACGGCTAAGTCTATAGCATCCCCCAACCTGTGATTCCTTGCACCATACAATGTATTCCTAGAGTAAATCAATCAAGCCGTACATCATTGGCATTAGACACCATATTTCAGGCTATAGATATTAAGGTATACTGTTAAACCGATGTGGAACGTAACGTATTGATATATGGTCAATCTTTTTACCGAAGACCTTACCGTTCGTGAATCTAATCCCATGTGTCGTGAGCATAACTTCGTGTTCGCAGATGGAAAGTAGTATTCATTTTAATTACTAGCACCTTAATTCCATGTATGCACTATAAGATCGGGTGCCAAGCCGTTCGAGATCGTTACCAGCATCTTTGAGATTCGAGCGCCTGTGTTAATACCTGCACCAATATTTGTGATTTCACAATTTCAATATTAAGGTGGAGCGTCGAACCGATTGAGAACGTTACCAATTGGTAGAACGTCATACCTTTCAAGGAGGACCTTACCATCCGTGATCCTAACACGCCGAATCGAGAATATAGCTACGTATCCGGAGATAGAAATAATAACAAAAATATAAATAATAAACACCATAAATCACGGTTTTAATATTAAAGTGGAGCGTAGAACCATGTGAGAACGATACGAACACCTATAACGTCAAACGCTACACCGTAGGATTTGCCTTCCTTGTACCTATCCCGCTGTTTCGTGAGTTTATCTTCGTTATCAGAGAAACAAACAGGTACATATTTTAGTGACGGTCACGTTAGTTTCATGTTTGAGGAAGAAGCTCGACGGTCAAACCGTTCGAGAACGTTATCACTTGCTCTGGAGTCGATCCTTACACAGAAGATCTTCCCTACCGAGAAACAACACGCGCTGTAGCGAGAGTATAAATCCGTGTTCAGGGAAACAAATTGGTATACATTTTAGGGATGGGCCCATTATTATCATGTATGAAATGGAACATAGAGGGTGAAGCCGATCGGGGCCGTTACCAACCTCATTTAGTGTCGAACGGCTAAGTCTAATGTTTCATCTGTCCTATGATTCCGAGCATCATACCAGATATTCCGGTAGTACATCCGCTGAACAGTACTGGGAATAGACACTTTAGTTCTGTGTTTGAATATTAAAGTACAGCGTCAAACCGTTTGAGAGCGTTACCATTTGGTATAATGTGAAAGGATTTACCGAAGACCTTACCTTCCATGAAGCTAACCCCCTCTATCGAGAGCATAACTTCGTGTTCACAGAATGAAATTAGCAAGTATTTACGTGCACCTTATCGTTATGTATGAATTAGAAAATCCGGGCTCAAAACTTCCGAGAACGTTACCACCTTCTTTGAGATTCGAAGGGCTAAGTCAATAGATTCACCTATCCTGTGATTCCGAGAGCCATATGAGGTATACCGAGTGTAAATACGTACTTCATTATGGGCAACAGGCACCTTAATTCACGGAATGAATACTAAAGTAGTGAGTTAAGCCGTCGGCGATCATTACCAATTCGTACTAATGTCATTCTTTTTACCAAATACTTTACCTTCCGAGAACCTAATCTGCTGTGTTGTGTGTCTTTGTTATTACTCACGGAATCAAATCAGTCGACAAACCAGCAGACAGACACCACATTCTTATGAATAAATATCAAAATCGAAACAATCCGTTCGAGATCGTTACCACCTACTTTTAGAGTCGAACGGTTGAGTCAATAGCTTCTCCTATCCCGTGGTACCAAGCGTCAAGCCAGGTACTCCGGAAATAAATCCGCTGAACAACATTGACAATAGACACATTAATTCACGGTATGAATTTTAAAGTAGATAGTCAAACCTTCTGAGAACATTACCAATTGGTATGAAGTCCTTCGTTTTATCGAAGTCCTTACCTTCGGAGAAGCTATCCCGCTGTTCTGAGAGTATAGCATCGTGTATAGAGACACATATTGGTATATATTTTAGGCGCGGCACCTTAATTTCATGTATAAATTCGATGATCGGAGGTGAATCAGTTCCAGAACGTTACCAACCACTTTGACATTCGAACGGCTAAGTTAACAGCTTCACCTATCCTGTGTTTCCAAGGCGAAAACGAGGTAATCCGGGAGTAAATCCGCTGGTCGGGATTGGCAATAGACACCTTATTTAATTGTTCGATTATTAAAGTGGTGCATCAAATCGTTGTTGAAGTTTGCCAATTGGTATGGAGTCAAACATTTTTCCGACGGGCATACCTCTCGTGAACCTGTCCCTCTGTATCGAGAGTATAACTTCACGTTCAGACAAGTAAACGAGTATACATTTTAGTGACGGCACACAATTCCATGTACGAATTACGAGATACAGAGACAAACCCTTGGAGGACGCTACCACTCCCTTTGATAGTCGAACCGCTATGTCAATGGCTTCATGTGTATTGTGAAACCGAGAGTCAATTCAGGTGTTCCGGTTGTAAATCCGCAGAAGAGTATTGGCATTTGACAACGTATTACACAGTATGAATAATTAAGTGCACTGTCAATCTGCTGTAGCTTGTTACCAATTGGCTTAGAGTCATACTTTTAACCGAAGGCTATACCTTCCGAGAAGTTAACCCGCTGCACCGAGAGTAAAACTTCGTGATCAGAGAAAGAAGTTAGTATTCATTTCAAAGACGAGCACCATAACTTTATGCATGAATTACATGATCGAGGGTCAAGCAGTTCGAGTACGTTACCGCCCTATTTGAGGTTCGAACGGCCCTGTCAATATCTTGTTCTATGCTGTGGTTCTGAGAGCCAAACCAGGTATTCCGGGGGTAAATACGACGAAAAATATTGGCAATAGGCAACTCCATTTACGGTTCGAATATTAATGTGCAAAGTCAAACCGTTGTAGAACGACAACAATTGGTGTAGATTGAAACCATTCATCGAAGGCCTTACCCTCCGAGCACCCTATACTTTGCATCGAAAGTATATCTTCGCGTTCGGAGAAATAAATTGTTATACATCCTGGTGTGGCGTATCTTAATTTCATGTATGAATTACAAAGTCTAGTGTCAAACCGTTCGTGAACGTTACCACCCGCATTGAGAGCCGAAAGGCTAAGTCAATAGCTTCACCTGTACTATGATACCGACAGTGAATCAAGGTAGTACAGTATTGAATCCGCTAAACAGTTCTGGAAATAGGCACCTCAATTCGAGGTACGAATATCACAGCAGAGGGTCAAACCGATTATGATCGATACCAATTGATATGAAGACATTCTTGTTACAGAATACCTTACCTTTCGAGAACATAACCCTGTGTATCGAGAGAATTACTTCGTGTTCAGAGAAGTAAATTAGTACACAGTTTAGCGACGGCACCGTAATTTCATGTATGAATTAGAAGATTGATTGTCAAGCCTACGAGAACGTTACCACCCGCTTTGAGATTCAAACGGCTGCTTCAATAGCTTCACATATCATGTTATTAGCAGAGTCAAACCTGGTGCTACGGGAGTAAATACCCTGAACAGTATTGGAAATAGACACTTCAACTCTCGGTTTGAATATTAATGCAGATCGTCAGACCGTTGAAGAACGTTACCAATTGCTACAAAGTCAAACGATATACCGAAGACCTTACCCTCCGAAAAACTAACCAGCTGAATCGATAATATAACTCCGTGCTCAGAGAAAGTAATTAGTCTCCATTTTAGTGACGGGCACCTTAGTTTCACCAACGAATTTGAATATCGAGGGTCAATCCGATCGAGAACGATTCCACCCGCTTTGAGAGTCGAACGGATAAGTCAGTAGCCCCACATATCCTGAGATTCTGAGAGTTCAACCAGGTAATTCAAGAGTAAATCGTCTGAAGAGTATTAAGAATTGACACCCTAATTCACGGTATGAAAATTAATATAAAGAGTCAAACCGCCAATGCCCATAAGGGCATTCCTTCTACCGAATACTATAACTTCCGAGAACCTATCAATTTGTAGCACGTGTCCAGCTTAATGTGCACGGAAACAAATTAGTGGATATATTAACAGACGAGCATCAGATTTGCTTGCGCGAATGTCAATACCCAAGGCCAATGCGTTCGAGAATGTTACCTCCTGCTGTGGGCGACGAACGGCTATGTCAATGGCTTTACCTATCCAGTGATTTGGCGAGTCAAACCAGGGATGCCGAGGGTAAATACGCTTATCAAAATTGTCAATAGACCTTAATTCACGGTTTGAATATTAATGTAGGACGTGAACTCTTTTGAGATCGTTACCAGTTGGTATAAAGTCAAACGTTTTATCAATCACCTTCCGAGAATCTAACACGCTGCAGCGTGTGTGTTGCTTAGTGTAAACGGAAACAAAGTAGCAGACATTATAGCACAAACACACCTTATTTTAAAATATGAATTAAAAGGTCGAGTGTCAAACCGTTTGAGATCGTTACCGTCTTCTTTGGGAGTCGAGCGGTTGAGACAATAGCATCACGTAGCCTGTGATTGCGAGAGTCAGACCACGTATTCTAAGCGCAGATACGCAGATCATTACTGACAATAGGCAGCGTAATTCGCGGTATCAATATTTAGGTTGAGAGTCATACCGTCGGTGAAAGATAACACCTTCTTCGAATCTCGAACTGCTAAGTTAATAACTTCACGCACACTTTGACTCCGACGGTCAAACCAGGTATTCCGGGATTTAATCCACTGAACAGTATTGGGCATAGACAACTTAATTCACTACATGAATATTAAGGATGAGACTCAAACCGTCTGAGAAGAGTACCGATTTTTATAAAGTCATTCTTCTTACCCAATACCTTAACATCCGATAACCCAACTCTCTGTAGCGGTTGCCTAGCTTAGGGTTCACAGGAACATATTAGTAGACATGTTAGCAGAGGGACACCTTATTTTCATGAATGAATATACAAATCCATTGATATGCAGTTCGAGATCGTTAGCACCGTCTTTGAGACTCGAACAGATACTTGAATAGCATCACAACTCCTCTGACTCAGAAGTTCATACCAGGTATTCCTGTAGGATATCCGCTGAACAGTATTGGCAACTGACACCTTAATTCACGGTTCTAATATTAAAGGAGAGTTGCAAACCGCTATAGAACACTACCATTTCGCATAGAATCAAAATTTTTACGAAGGCCTTACCTTACGAGAAGATCAACTCTCTGTAGAAGGTGCCTTGCTTAGTGTTCATGGAAACATATAAGTAGACACTTTAGTGACGGGCACCATAATTTCATGTATGAATTAGATGATCCAGGTTCAAACCGTTCAAGGACGTTAGCAGATTCTTTGAGAAATGAACGGCTAATACAACAGCTACACCTATCCTGTGATTCCGTGTGTCAAACCAGGTATTCCGGGAGTAAATCGGCGGTATAGTATTTGCATCATACAGCCTATTTCACGGTGTACATATTAAACTCCGTAGTCAATCCATTGTAGATCGATCGGAATTGGTATTCAAGCAACCTATTTACCCAAGGCCTAACACACGAGAAGCAATCTCGTGGTATGAAGAAAATATCTTCGTGTTTGGAGAAGCGAATTATTATACATCTGTGCGACGGGAACCCTAATTAGATGCATGAACTACAAGATCGAGGGTCAAACCGTTCGAGAATTTGACCACACTCATGGAGGGTCGAACGTCTAAGCCAACAGCTTCACGTATGTGACACCTTAATACACGGTATGAATATTAAAGCAGACAGACATAACCGTTGTAGAACGTTACCTATTGGGATAAAGACAAACCTTTCACCGAAAGCCTTACATTCCGATATGCAAACCCGCCGTTTCGAGAATATAACTTCGTGTTGAGTGATAGACATTAGTCTACCTTCTAGTGATGTGAATCATAATTTCATGTATGAATTAGAAAATCCATGGTCAAACCTTCCGGGAACGTTACTACCCTCTGTGAAAGACGAACTGCTAAGCCAATAACATAACCTATCCAGTGCTCCGTAGAGTCAAATCTGGTATTCCGAGAGCCATTTCGCTGAACATTATTGGGAATAGACACCATAATTCACGCTTTGCATATTAAAGCAGAGCGCCAAACTATTTGAGAACGTTATCAATTTGTATCGTGTCAAACCTTTAACCGAAAGACTTACCTACCGTGAATCGAACCCGCTGTACCAAGAGTAAAACGCCGTTTTCAGTGGAACAAATTACTATTAGTTCTAACGGCGGGCACCTTAATTCCAGGAATGAATTCGAAGTTCGAGGGTCGAACCGTTCGAGGACGTTACCACCGTCTATGTGAGACAGACGGCTATGTGAATCGCTTCACCTACCCAGGGATTCGGAGAGCCATGTCAGGTAATACGGGAGTAATTCCACTGAACAGTATTGGAAAAAGACACCTTACATCACGACATGAATATTATGGTTGATAGACCAACCGTCGGAGAATATTACCAATTGGTATAAAGTCATTCCTTTTACTCAATACCTATTCATCCGAGAGCTTCACCTACCGTGCGACTCCGAAAATCGTATCATGTATCCCTGGAGTAAATCCGCTGAACAGTATTGGTAACAGACTCATCAATTCACGGTTTGCATATTAAAGTAGAGCGTCAACTTGACTGCGAACGATACCAACTGCTGTAAAGTCAAACGTATTACCGACGATCTCGCCCTCTGAAAAACTAACCCGCTGTATCTAAAATATAACATCGTGTTCAGAGGGTCGAATTACTGTTCATTTTAGTGACGAGCACCTTGATTTCATGCGTGAATTACAAGATCGGCGGTCAAACGGTTCGAGAACGTAACCACCCTCCTTGAGAACCGAACGGATAAGTCAATAGCTCCGCCTATCCTGTGTGATTTCGAATGTCAATCCAGGTAATCCGAAAGTAAGTGCACTGAAGAGTATTGGCAACTGACACCCTAATTCACGGTTTGAATTTTAAAGCAGGCTGTCAAGCCGTTGTAGAACATTACCTATTCGTGTAGGGTTAAACATCTTAGAGAATGCCTTACCCTCCGAAAATCTGACCAGCTGTATCGAGAGAAAAACAGCTTGTACAGGGGTGCGAAATTTTATGCACTTTTGTGACGGGGACAATAATTTCAGGTTTGCATCAGAAGCCGGAGGGTCAAACCTTTGGAGAACATTACCACCTGCTGCGAGATACGAACGTCTAAGTCAATTGCTTCACACATCTTGTGATTCCGAGAGCCAAACTTAGTATTCCAGGAGTAAATCCGCAGTACAGTATTGGCAATAGACACGTTAATTCACGGCCTGAACGTTAAAGTAGAGCATCAATTCGTTTGAGAGTGTTACCAATTTGTATCGAGTCAAACATTTTACCAAAAGCCTTACCTGCTGTGAACCTAACCCGCTGTGCCGAGAGTATAACATCGTGTTTAGTGTAAAATATTACTATAAATTTTAGTGGCGGGCTCCTTAATTTCATGTGTGAGTAAGAAGATCGAGATTCAACCAGCTGGATAACGTTACCACCTTGCTTGATAGTAGCATCGCTAAGTCAATAGCTTCACCTATACTTTCACTCCGAGAGTCAAATCTAGAATTCCAGGAGGAAGTCTGCTGAAGAGTTTTGGCCATTGTCACCTTAATTCACTGTTTGAATATAACGGTAGGGCGTCAAACTGTTTGAGAATCTTACCAATTGGTATAAAGCTAAACCTTTTCCCGAAGGCCGTATCTTCCGCGAACCACACCCGCTTCATCGAGAGTATAACTTCGTATTCAGCTGATCAAATTTGGGAACATTTCAGTGACGTGGACCTTAATTTCGTTATGAATACGAAGATGGAGGGTCAAACCGTTCGCGAATGTTTCCACTTTCTTTGAGAGTCAAACAGTTGAGTCAATAGCATCACCTATAGTAGCGATTCCCAGAGTCAAGCCTGGTATTCCAGGAGCAAATTTGCTGCACAGTATTAGAAATAGACACCTTTTTCGCGATATGAATATTAAAGTACAGAGTCAGCCCGCTGGAGAACGTTACCATTTGGTATAAGGTCATACTCCTTACAAGACACCTTACCTTCCGAGAACATTAGCCGCAGTATCGAGGGTATAACTGCGGGTTCATGGAAACAAATTAGTAGACGTTTTAGCAGACGGACACCTTTATTTCATGTATGTACTAGAATATCGAATGTCATGGCGTTCGAGACCGTTACCACCTTCTTTGAGAGTCGAACGGCTGAGTCAAAAGCTTCACCTATCCTGTTACTCCTAGAGTCAAACCAGGAATTCCGGGAGTCTCTCCGCTGCAAAGTATTGGTAATGGACGCCTTAACTGGCGGTTTGTATATTAAAGTAGAGCGTGAAAACGTTTGTGAACGTGACCAATTTTGATACATTCAAACGTTTTGCCGACGGCGGGAACTTACGCGAACCTCGCCTGCTTCATCGAGACCATAACTTCGTGTTTAGAGGATCAAATTATTACACACTCAAGTGACGTGGACCTTAATTTCATAATGAGTAATAAAATTAAGGGTCAAACCATTCGAGATAGATACCACGTTCTTTGATATTGAAACGGTTACATTTGTTTCATACATCCTGTGGTTTAGAAAGTCAAAGGATAAATTCCGGGAGTAAATGCGCTGTCCAACATTAGCGATAGATACCTTAAATCGAGGATTGAATATTGAAACAGATTGTTACACCGTGTGAGAACGAAACAATTGATATAAAATGAAACATTTTACCCAATGCCTTACCGTCCGAGAAGATAACCAACCGTATCGAGAGTACAGCTTCATGTTTAGAGAAACAAAACAGTACACAATTTAGCGACGGCACCTTAAATTCATTTAAGAATTAGAATGTCGATATTTAAAGCCTTGGATAACGTTACCACCTTGTGTTAGAGACGAACTGCTAAGTCAATAGCTTCACCTATTCAGTACTTCGCAGAGGCAAAGCCGGTATTCCGGGAGTACATCCGCTGAAGTGTATTGCCCAAACACACCTTTATTCACGGTATAAATATTAAGGTACTGGTTCGATCCGCCGGAGAACATTATCTCAATTAACATAAGGTAATACTTTTTACCCAATACCTTACCTTCCGAGATCCCAATCCACTGTACCGAGTGTCGAGCTTAGTGTTCACGGAAACTAATGGGTAGACATTTCAGCAGACGGACACCTCAGTGCCACGTATGAATAGCAAAATCGAGAGTCAAACTAATCGAGAACGTTTGCATCTTTTTTATATAGTCGTACGGCTATGTCATTAGCTTCTCCTGCCCTGTAATGCCGAGAGTCAAACCAGGTACTCCGGGAGTCTATCCGATGCACAGTATTGGTAATTGACTCCATAAATAACAAATCGAATATTAAAGTCGATCGTAAAACCGTTGTACTACGTTACCTATTCGTATAGAATCAAACATTCTTCCGAAGGCCTTACCTCCCGAGTAGTCCATCAAACTGTAGGGGGTGCCATGCATAGTAATCACGGAAACAAATTAGTATACATTTTATAAGAAGCCACATTATTTTCATGCACGTATTGCAAAATCGAATGTCAAACCGTTCGCGAATGTTGCCACCGTCGTCGGGAGTCGAATGGTTAAGTCTCACGTACCATGCGATTCCGGGAGTCAAACATGGTTATTAGGCAGGAAATCAGCTGAACAGTACATGCAATGGACACCTTAATTCATGGTATGACTATTAATATACAGATCCAAGCCGTTCGAGGACGTTACTTATTGCTATAGAGTCAAACATTTCAGGGATGGCCTTACTTTCGAATAGCTGACCCGCTGCATCATGAATGTAACATCGTGTTCCGAGAAGCAAATTAGTAAACATTTTTGTGTCGGTGGCCTTGACTTCATGTATGTATTGGAAAATCGATGGTAATGCCGATCGTGATCGTTACCACCTTAGTTGAGAATCGAACGCCATAGTCATTAACTTCACCTACCCTATCATTCCGGGAGTCAAGCCAGGAATTTCGGGCGTAAATCCGCAGAACAGTGTTGCCATTAGACACCTTAACGCACGGCTTTAATATGAAAGTAGAGAATCACTCCAATTGAGAACGTTACCAATTGGTATAAGGTCGAACGTTTTACTGAAAACCTTATACTGCGAATGTCTTATTCACTGTATATGAGAGTGTAGCATCGTGTATAGAGGACCAAATTATTATATACTATGCAGACGGGCACCTTAATTTCACGTATGAATATTAAGGCAGACCACGAATCCGTTGCAGAACGTTACTCATCAGAATAGAGACAAACCATATACCGATGGTCTTACATTTCGAGCTGATAATCCGCCGTGTGGAGAGTATAACATTGTGTTCAGACAAAGACCACAGTATTCTTTTGAGTGGTGGTCATCATAAATTTTTGTATGAATTGCAAGATAGAGGGACAAATCGATCCAGAACGATACCACGTTCCTTGAGAGACACGCAACTAAGTCAATGGCTCCACCTATCCTACGATTCCGATATTCAAATCAGGTATTCCGGGAGACAATTCGCTGTACAGTATTGGTAATAGACACCCCAATACACGGTTTGAATATTAACGCAGACCGTCAGGCCGTAGTATCATTATCTCTTGCTGTAGTGTCAAACTTCATACAGAATGCCTTGCCCTCCGAAAAACTAACCCGCAGTATCGAGTGTATGACACCGTGTTCAGAGGGACGAATTATTGTACATTTTACTGTACGCCACCTTAATATCATTTATGAATCAGAAGCTCGAGTGTCAAACCGTTCGGGAATGTTATCACCTTCATCGTGATTCAAACGGTTATATCAATAGCTTCATACATCCTGTGATTCAGAGTGTAAAGCGACACATTCCGGGTGTAAATGCGCTGTATATAATTGGCAATAGATCCCTTAATTCACGACCTGAATATTAAAATAGAGCGTCAAAACGTTTAAGAACGTTACCAATTGCCATAAAGTCAAACCATTTACCGAATGGCTTACCGTCCGAGAAGCTAACCCGCCCTATAGAGAGAAGCTACGTGTTTAGGGATACACATTGGTAAGCCTTTTTGTAACGTGGACCCTAATTTTATAACGAATAAGATGATCGAGGGTGAAACCGCTTCAGATCGTTACCACCTCTGTGAGAGACGAACTGCAAAATCAATCGCATCACATAACCTGTGGATCCGAGAGTCAACCCAGGTAATCCGCGTCTAATCCTGATGTACAGTGTTGGCATTAGACACGCAATTTTTCAGCATGAATATTAAAGGACGGAGTCAAAGCGTAGTAGAACGATACCTATTGCTCTATAGTCAGACTTTTTACAGTAGGCCCTATTTTCCGAGTAGTTATCATGCAGTATCAGGATTATATCTTCGTGTTCGGAAAAGCAAATTATTATACATTATAGTGACTGGCACCTTAATTTCAAGTATGAATAGGACTGTCGAGCGACAATGCGTCCGATAACGTTACCACCTTTTGTGAAAGACGAACGGCTAAGCAAATAGCTTCACCCATCCTACAATGCCGATTGTCAATTTAGGAATTCCGGGAGTAAATCCGCTGATTGGAAATGGCAATAATCACTTCAACTCACTATACGAATATTAATGTACAGCGTCAAACCGCTGGAGAACGTTACCAATTTATAATACTTCCTATTCCTTATCAGACACCTTTCCTTCCTAGAACTGAAACCGCTGTAGCGAATGACATGCTTAGTGCTTACGGAAGGAAATTAGGAGACATTTTAGCAGACGGACAACATCTTTTTCATGTATGAATTAGAATTATCAGATTCTACCAGATTCGTACAGCTAAGTCAGTAGCTTCACCTCTTCCGTGATTCGGAGAGACAAACCAGGAATTCCTGGAGTAAATCCGCTGATGAGTATTGGCAATTGTCACCTTAGTTCACGGTTTGAATACTAAATTAGAGCGTCAAACCGTTTTAGATCGTAGCCAATTCATATAAGCCAAACACTTTACAGATGGCCTTACCATCGGTGAAGCTAACCCGCAGTTTCTGGAGTATAAGTTCGTGTTCAGAGGATCAAATTCGTTTAGTCACAGGGACCTTTATTTCATTATGAATAAGAAGATCAAGGTTCAAACCTTTCGAGAAAATTGACACCTACTATTATAGACGAACAGCTAAGTCAATAGCTTCACCTATCCTGCTACACCGTTAGTCAAACCAGGTATTCCGGGAGTCAATGCGGTGTACAATATGGGCGGTGGACTCCCTAATTTACGGTTTGAATATTAAACTACAGAGTCTAAACTTTGTAGATCGTTACCAATTTGTATAGCGTCAAAAATTTTACCGAAGACCTTATCCTCCGAGTACCAAATCCGTGGTATCGTCAGTATTACTTCGTAATCAGAGATACAAATTAGTATACATTTTAGCAACGGGCACCTTACTTTCACGTCTGAGTTCGAAGATTGAGTGTCAAAAGTTTCGAGAAAACTAGCAGTTCTTTGGGACTTGAACGGCTGTGTCAATAGCTGCAACTATCCTGTGATTCCGAGAATCAACCCTTGTATTTAACGAATAAATCCGCTGAATATTAGTGGCAATAGACACCATAATTCACGATATGGAAATCAAAGTAGCAAGCCAAACCGTTTGAGAACGCTACCAATTGTTATAACGTCATACTCTTCTTCGCATACCTTACCTTCCGAGGACATTAGGCGCTGTATAGTGGGTATAATATCCTGTACAGGAAACCAAATGAGTATACATTTTAGTGACGGGCACCTCAAATTCATGTATGAATAAGAAGATCGCGTGTCAAACCGCTCGCGAACGTTTCCTCCATCCTTCAGGTTCGAACGGATAAGTCAATAGCTTCACCTATCCTGTTGTTCCTATAACCAAACCAGGTATTACCGGATACAATAAGCTGTGCACTATTGGTAATGAACTCCTGAATTTAGGGTTTGAATATTGAAGTACAGAGTGTAACCCTTATAGAACGTTACCTGTATGTATAATGTCAAAAATTTTACCGATGACCTTATCCTCCGAGTACCAAATCCGCAGTATCGCCAGTATTACTTCGTAATCAGAGATACAAAATAGTATACATTTTAGCAACGGGCACCTTACTTTCACGTCTGAGTTCGAAGATCGACTGTCAAAAAGTTTGAGATCGTTGTCACCTTATTTGAAGGTCGCACAACTGAGTCAATAGCTGCAGATATCCTTTGATTCCGTGAGGCAAATTAGGTATTCCAGGAGTAAACTCGCTGAGCTGTATTGGCAATAAGCAACTCAACCCACTGGATGAATATTGAAGTACGGCGACACACCGATGGGAAACGTTACAAAAATATATAACGTCAAACACGTTACCAGACACCTTACCATCCTAGAACTGATCCCGCTGTAGAGAGTCTCATGCTTAGTGCTCACCGCAACTAATTAGGAGATATATTCGCAGTCGGACTGCTTTTTTCACGTATGAATATCAAATTTGTGAGTCTAATCGGTTGGAGATCGATCCAACCTTCTTTGAAAGTCGCACATCTGAGTCAACAGTTTCAGCTATCCTGCGATTGAGAGAGTCAGACCACGTATTCTAGGAGTAAATACGCTGAGCAATATTGGCAATAGACCCCATAATTCATGGTATGAATATTAAAATAGAGCCTCATCCCGTTTGAGAACGTTTCCAGTTGCTATAAAGTCAACTGCTTTACCGAAGGTATTACCGTCCGATATCCTATGCTGCTGCATCGATAGTCCAAAGTCGTGTTCAGGGATACAACCTATTGCTCCTGGTAGTGACGGGCGCCTTCATTTCATGTATGAATAAGAAGGTAGGTAGGCATACTGTTGCAGAACGGTGCAACTTTCTGTGAGATTCGCACAGCTAAGCCATTAGCATCAGCTATCCTGCGATACCAATAGTCAAACCAGGTATTCAAGGAGTACATCTGCTGTACAGCATTGGAAATAGACACCTAAATTATCGGCATGAGAATTAAAGTATGGAGCTAAGTCGTTTAGAGAGCATTACAAATTGCTATAGAGTTATTCGGCTTACAGACTGCGTTACCTTCCGACAACGTATCTACCAGTATCGAGAGTATGACTTCCTGCTAAGAGAAACAAGTTAATATACATTTGAGTGACGGGAAGCTTAATTTCATGATTGAATTAGAAGATCGAGTGTCAAACCGAACGAGCACGATACCACCGTCATTGAGAGTTGCACATCTAAGTCACTACCTTCACATACCCCGTGATTCCGGGAGCCAAACCAGGTTGTCCGGGAGTAAATTCGCTGAAAAGTATTGACAATAGACGCCTTTATTCACGATTTGAATATTAAAGCAGAGAGACAAACCGTCGGAGGTCATAACCAATTCGTAGAAAGTCATTCCTTTTACCGAATACATTACCTGCCGAGAATATTAACCTGCTGTAGAGAGTGTCTTACTTACTGTTCGCGCAAAAACAAATCAGACGTCATTTTGGCAGAGGGACACCTTATTTCATGTTTTAGTAGCAAAATCGAGATACAAATCGTTGGAGAACGTTACCACCTTTCTTGAGAGTCGCACAGCTAAGCCAATAGCTTCACCTATTCTGTTATTCCGAGAGTCACACCAGGCATATCAGCAGTAAATCTGATGTACAGTAATTGAAATAGATACCTCAATTCGCAGTTTGTATATTAAAGTGGAGCGTCGAACCATTTGAGAACGTTACCTATTGGCATTAGGTCATACTCCTTACCGGGTACATTAGCTCCCGAGAACATAACCCACTGTATCGTGTGTATAATTTCGTGCTCAGAGAAACAAACTTGTAGACATTTTAGCACGCGCACACTTTAGTTACATGTATGAATTAGTGGATCGACGGTCAAACCGTACCCGAACGTTACCACCAACCTTGAGCTTCGGGCGGCTAGTCAATAGCATAACTTATCCTGTGATTCCGATGGTCAAGCCAGGTATTACCGGAGTATATCCGCTGAATAGTATTGGGTATTGGCACCGGAATTCGCGGTTTGAATATGACTGAAGAGCGTCAAGCGGTTAGAGAGGATTACCAATTGGTACAAAGTGAAACGTTTTAGGCAATTCCTTACCTTCCGAGAATCTCACCCGCTGCATAGAGAGTATAACATCGAGCCCAGAGAAACACATTAGTATACATTTTAGAGACGGACACCATAATTTCATCCATGAATCAGAAGATCGGGGGTCAAACCGTTCGAGAAAGTTACCACCTCCTTTGAGATTCAAACGCCTGAGTCATAAGCTTGACCCATCCTGTGATTCGGAGAGTCAAACCATGTATTTCAGGCACAAGTGCGGTGAAGGGTATTGGAAATAGACACCGTAATTAGAGGTTTGAATATTAAAGAAGGCCGTTAAGGCGTTGTAAATCATTCCACATTCGTGTACGGTTAAATTTCTTACAGAACGCCTTACCCTTCAATAAACTGACCTCCTTTATCGAGAGTATAGCACCATGTTCATAGGTACGAACTAATATACATTTTTGTGACGAGGACCTTAGTTTCGTGTACGAATTAGAATATCGAGAGTCAAACCGATCGAAAGCGTTGCGACCTTGTGTGAGAGACGAGCGTCGAAGAGAATATCTTAACCCAGCCTGTGATTCCTAGAACTTCGACTGGTATTCCAGGAGTAAGTCCGCATACAGTATTGGCAATAGATACCACAATTCACTCTCTGATTATAAAAATAGGGTGTCAAACCGTCAGCGAACATCACCAATTCGTATTAAGTCATTCTTTTCACCGAATACCTTACATTCTTAGAACCTAACACACTGTAGCTGGTATCTCACTTTTTCCTCACGGAAACAAATTCGTAGACATTTTAGTGGAAGCACATCACATTTTTGTGTATGAGTATCAACATCTGCAGTCAAAGCGATCGAGATCGTTAATCTAAAAGACTCTTCCAAGAGTCAAGCCTGGTATTCCAGGAGTAAATCCGCTGAGCAGTTTTGGCGGTAGAAACATTAATTCACCGCATGACTATTGAAGTAGAGAGTCCAACCACGGGTGAACATTACAGATCGGTACAAAGTCATTCTTCTTACAGATTACCTTACCTTCCGCGAAGATAACTGGCAGCAGGGTGTACGTTGCTTCGGGCTCAGAGAAACAAATTAGTATACATTTTAATGGCGGGATCCTCAATTACATGAATGAATAACTAGATCGAATGTCAAGCGAACGTTATCACCGCATTTGAAGGTCGCACAACTGAGTCAACAGCTGCAGCTATCCTGTGATTCCGAGAGGCAAATCAGGTATTCCAGGTGAAAATTCGCTGAGCTGTACTGGCAATCAACACTTCAACTCACAAAATGAATATTTATGTACAGCGCCAAACCGCTGGAGACCGTTACCAACTAATATAACGTCATACACCTTCCCAGACACCTTTCCTTC
Source organism: Lasioglossum baleicum (assembly GCF_051020765.1). Taxonomy (NCBI): domain Eukaryota; kingdom Metazoa; phylum Arthropoda; class Insecta; order Hymenoptera; family Halictidae; genus Lasioglossum; species Lasioglossum baleicum. Next base: position 37,921 of record NW_027469154.1, on the reverse strand, counting down.
CTAGAACCAAACACGCTGTAGGGAATGCATGGTGCTCACGGACGCAAATTTGGAGTCGTTTTATCAGACGGACAGCATGTTTTTCATGTATGAATTAGAAGATCGAGTGTCAAACCGTTCGAAAACGTTATTAGATTCGTTGAGGGCAGCACATCTAAGTCAGTAGCTTCACATATTCTGCGATTCGGAGAGACAAACCGGGTATTCCTGGAGTACATCCGGTGGACTGTATTGGTAATAGACACCTTCATTCACGGTCTGAAGATCAAAATAGTACGTCAGGCCGTTTGAGAAAGTTACCACCCTCTTTGAGAGTCAAACGGATAAGTCAGTAGCTTCATCTATCCAGTGATTCGGACAGACGAACCTGGTGTTCGTGGAGTAAACCCGCTGTACAGTATTGCCAGTAGATTCCTTAATTCGCGGAGCGGATACTGAAATAGAGCATCACACCCTTTGTGTACGTTTCCAATTGTTATAAAGTCAATCGTTTAACAGGGAGGCCGTACCTTCCGCGAACCTCACCAGCTGTAGCGAGAGTATGACTACATATTCGTGGAAGCGTAGGAGATCGATCATCAAACCGTTCGAGAACGGCAACACCATCATTGACGGTCGGACGTCTAAGTCAGTAGCTTTATCTGTCCTGCGATTCCGAGAATCCAGGTATTCCTGGAATAATCCGCTGAACAGTATTGGCAATAGACAGCTTATTTCACGATATGAACACTAAAGTAGAGAGTCGAACCGCGGGAGTGCGTAACGTATTTGTATAGAGTCAAACTCTTTCCCGAAGGCCTAACCTCCAGAGATTCTAACCCGCTGCATCGAGCGTATAACACCGTGTTCATTAAAACAAATTACACAACATTCTATTGGCGGGCACCACAACTTCATGTTTGAATATGAAGATCGAGCGTGAAACCGATAGAGAACGTTTTCACCTACCTTAAGTGTCACACTTCTAAGTCAGTAGCTGCATCTATCCCTTGATTCCGAGAGGCAATTCAGGTATTCCAGGAGTAAATGCTCCTAATTACTCCAGGAATACCTGGATTGACTATCCGAACCCCTGGATTGGTGAGGCTATTGATATAGGCTTTCGAATCTCAAAGAAGGCGGTAACTTTCTCGAATGGTTTGACGCTCGATCTTCTTATTCATAATGAAATGAAGGTTCCCGTCACTGAAATGAATACTAATTTCTTTCTCTGAACCGAAGTTACAATCTCGATACAGTGGGTTATTTTTTTGGTGGGTACGGTCTTCGGTAAAGCGTCTGACTTTATTGCAATTGGTAACGTTCTCAAACGATTTTACACTCTATTTTCACATGCAAGCCGAGAAATAAGGTGTCTATTGCCAAAACACTTCAGCGGGCTTGCTCTCGGAGTACCTCGTTTGACTCACGGAACCACAGGATATGAGAAGCTACTGACGCTGCCATTCGTATCTCACACAAGCTGGTAAAGTTCTTGAGCCGTTTGGCCCCCAATATTCTAATTCATACATGAAATTAAGGTGCCCTTCACTGCATTGATTACTATTTTGTATCCCTAATCACGTAGCCATACTCTCGTACGGCGGGATAGCATCACGGAATGTAAGGTATTCGGTAAAATGAATGATTTTATTCGAATTGGTTATGTTGTCCAACTGCTTGACTCATTACATTAACATTCATGCTCTGAATCAAGGTGTCAATTGCCAATAGTACAGAGCGGATTTACTCCAGGAATCCCTGGTATGTCTCTAGGAAACAAAGGATATGTGAAGCTATTGACTTAGCTGTTCGATTATCGTAGATGGTGGTTACGGTCCCGATCTGTTGTACACTCTACCATATAATTCACACATGAAACATAGATACCGTCACTAAAATGTATACGAATGTGTTTCTACAAACACGACGTTATACTGTCGATATAGTGGGCTAGCTTTTCGGAGGATAAGCTCTTCGGTAAAACATTTGCCTTTATACGAATTGGTAACGTTCTCAAACGGTGTGACGCTTTATTTTAATATTCAAACCGCGAGTTAAGGAGCCTGTTTCCAGTACTGCTCAGCCGATTTAGTGCCGGAATACCTGGTTTGCCTCTCCTAATCACAGGATCGAAGAAGGTTCTGCCTTAGCTGTTCGTCTCTCACCATAGGTGGTAACGTTCTCGAACGGATTGACCATCGATATTCTAATTCATACATGAATGAAACATGTCCGTCACTGAATAGAATACTAATTTCTTTCCCTGAAAACGGTGTTTTACTCTCGAAGCGGTGAGTTTACTTCTCCAAGTGTAAGGCCATTTGTAATGTATTTGACTGCATACAAATTGGCACTGCTCTCAAACGGTTTGATGCTATACTTTTGCATTCAAGCGTTGATATAAGTTGTCTACTGGCAATACTTTCAGCGAACTCACTCTCAGGTTTCCCGGGTTGATTCTCGGAATTACGGGATCGGTGAAGGTATTGACTTAGCCGTTCGTCTCTCACAGATGGTGGTAACGTTCTCGAGCGGCTTGACCCCCGAACTTCTAATGCATGCTTGAATTTAAGGTGCGGTCACTAAATTGTATACTAATTTGTTTCCCTAAGCATGTAACTATACTCGTGATACGGCGGGTTATCTTCTCTAACGTTGCGGCATTCGATAAAACGTTTTACATTATAGGAATTAGTAACGTTGTGACAATGTGTGACGTTATATTTTAATATTCAGACCTCGAATTGAGGTATCTACTGCCAATAATCATCAGATGATATATCCACGGACTACCTGGCTTGACTCTCGGAATCGCAGGATAGGTTGTGCGATTAACTAATCCGTTCGTCTCCCACGCAAGGTGGCAACGTTCTCGAGCGGTTTGACACTTGATCTTCTAATTCGTACATGAAGATAATGTGCCTGACAGTGAAATGAATACTAATTATTTTCGGTGAAAACGAACTGATACTCTAGATGATGCCGGTGCGTTTCGCGGAAGGTAAGGCCTTCGGTTAAACTTTTCACTTATACCAATTGGTTACGCTCTCAAACGGTTTGACGCTCTATTGTAATATTCAAACCATGAATTAAGGTGTGCGATGCCAAAACACTTCAGCTGGCATACTCTGGGAATACCTCGATTGACTCTCCGAATCACTGGATAGGTAAAGCTATTGATTTATCCGTTCGTCTCTCACAGAAGGAGGCATCGTTCTCGGACGGCTTGACGCCCGATCTTCTAATTTATACGTGACATTAAGGTGGCCGTCAGTAAAATGTACACTATATCGTGCCTCTGGTCAGGGATTTATACTCCCGTTACGGCATTCTGTCAGAAGTGTGACCCATCACCTATTGGTAATGTTCTACAACGGCTTGTAGGCCTGCTTTTGATGTTCACCTCGTGAATTAAGGTGTCCCTTGCCAATACTGTCCAAAGCATTTACTCATTAAATGCCAGGGTTTTGACAATTGACCTTCTAACTCATACGTGAAATTAAGGTGCCCGTTACTAAAATGTATACTAATTTTTATACCTGATTACGAAATTATCCTTTCGATACGTCGGATTAGGTACTCGGTGGGTAAGGTCTTTGGTCAAACTTTTGTCATTATACCAATATGCAAAGTTCTGCAAAGGTTGGACTGTGTACTATAATGTTCAAACCATGAATTAACATGCCCACTGCCTATACTCTTCAGCGTATTTACCATCGGATTACCTGATCCGCCTCTCAGAATCACAGGATTGGAGAAGGTATCGACATACCTGATCGACTCTCAATGAGGGTGGAAACGATCTCGAAGGCTTTGACTGTAGATGTTGATATTCATACACAAAAATGCGGTGTCCGTCCACTAAAATGTCTACTAATTTGTCTCCGTGAGGAACAAGCGAGACACTAACTACAACGTGTTAGGTTCTAAAAATGTAAGGTATTCGGTAAAAAGAATGACTTAATACGAATTGGTAATGTTCGCCGACGGTTTGACACCCTATTTTTATAATCATAGAGTGAATTATGGTATCTATTGCCAATACACTTCAGTGCACATACTCCTGGAATACCTGGCTTAGATCTAGGAATCACAGGTTGGGTGAAGCTATTGACTTCGCCGTTTGGCGTTATCAGTAGATGGTAGCCTTCTCGAAAAGTTCGACCATCGATGTTCTTATCCGTAACGAAATTAAGGTCCCGTTACTAAAATCTTTTCTAATGCGCATCCCTAAGTATGTAGCAACACTCTCGACGCGGTGGTTCAGCTTCTTGTACGTTAAGGCATTCTGTGAAACGTTTGACTTTATAGTAATTAGTAACGTTCTCATACGGTGTGGCGCTCTATTTTAATACTCTCTCGGCAAATTATGGTATATGTTGCCAATAATGTACAGAGGATTTATTCCCGGAATACGTGGTCTGACTGTCGGTATGACCGGAAAAGGGAAGCTATTGACTTAACCGTTCAATACACAAATGAGACGTGAACGTTCTCGAACGGTTTGACACACCGACCTTCTAATTCATTCATGAAATTATGGCTCCCGTCACTGAAATGAAGACTAATTTCTTTCTCTGAATACGAACTTATACTTTCGATGAAGCGGGTGGGGCTCGCGGAAGGTACACCCTAGTGTAGAGCGTTTGACTTTATAGCATTTGTTAACGTTTTCAAACGGATTGAGTCTGTACTTTAACATTAAAGCCGAGAATTCTGGTGTACATTGTCAATAGCCTTCAGCGGATATACTCCTGGTATAACTACCGCGACTCTCCGTACCACAGGATAGGTGAAGCTATTGTGATATACGTGCCATTTCACGAAGAAGGTGGTAACGATCTCGAGCGGTTTGACACTGGATCTCCTAATTCATACATGAAGTTAAGTTTTCCGTCACTGAAATCAATACTAATTTATTTCTCTGATCACGAAGTTATACTCTCGATACGGCGTGATAGCTTCTCGGAAGAGAAAGCTTTCGGTAACAGCTTTGACGCCATGCGAGTAGGTAACGTTCTTCAGCGGTTTGACGACCAGCTTTAACACTCGTACCGAGAATTAAAGTGTCTCTTGAATATACATTTCTGCGAACGTACTTCCGGAATACGTGGTACATGAAAACAAGATGAAATCACTATAATGTATACTAATGCGATTCTCTGAACACGAAGTTATACTCTCCGTACAGTGGGTTAGTTTTTCGGAGGATAAGGTCTTCGGTAAAACGACACGTTTGTCTGTATAGCAATTGGTTCCGATCTCTCACGGGGTGACGTTATCTTTTAATATCGAATCCGCGAACGAAGGTATCTGTTGGAAATACTGCACAGCGCATTTCCTCCCGGATTACCTGCTTTGTCCCTCGGAATCACAGGACACGTGAAGCTATTGGCATATCCGTTCGAATCTCGAAGAGGGTGGAAACGTTCCCGAACGGTTTGGCGCTCTACCCTCTAATTGATGCAAGATGCTATGATGCCATTCAGCGAAATGAATACGAATTTCGTTCTCTGAACACGAAGTTATTCTCCCGAAACGGCAGCTTACCTTCTCCGAAGGAAAGTCTATCCGTATAGGGTTTGACTCTATACCAATAGGTAATGTTCTATAACTGATTGGCGGTCTGCTTTAATATTGAAACCGGAAATTATGGAGTCTATTGCCAATACCCTTCAGCGGACATAATCCCGGAATACATAGTTTGATTCCCGAAGTACAGAATAGGTGATGCTACTCACTTAGCTGTTCGTTTCTCACAGAAGGTGGTAACGATCATCAACGGTTTGACACTCGATCTTCTAATTCATGCATGAAACTAAGATACTCGTCACAGAAATGAAGACTAATTTCTCCCTCTGAACACGAAGTTATACCCTCGATACAGCGGGTTAGGTTCTTGGAGGGCCAGATCTTGCGTGATGCGTTTGACTTCATACAAATTGGTAACGTTCTCATTGCCAATGAATTCGCGAAGTGAATATTAAAATAGCGCATCACACAGTGTGAGGATGATACTGATTGCTATGAAGTCAATCGTTTTATAGAATGCCTTGCCGTCCGAGAAGCTACCCGCCGTATCGAGGGTATAGCTATGTGTTTAGGCAACACATTAGAATACACATTAATGACGGTGCCTTAAATTCATGTATGAAGTATAATATCGATGGTCAAACGGTTCGTGAACGTTGCCACCTGCGTTCGAGAGACGAACGACTAAGTTAATAGCTTAGCACCTATTCCAAGATTCCAAGAGTCAGGCCATGTACCCCAGGAGTAAATCCACTGAAAAGTCCTGGCATAGACACTATAATTCACGGTTTGATTATTAACTTAAAGCGTCAAACCCATACAGAACGTTACCTATTCGTATAAAGTCATTCTTCTTACCGAATACCTTACCTTGATAGAACCAAACCCGCTGTACACAGTGTCTTAGTTACCGCTCACGGAAAGAAATTAGTGGATGTTATAGCAGAAGCACTCCTGATTTTCATATAGGAACAGAATAATCGAGATTCAAACCGTTCGAGAACGTTACCACCTTCTTTGGGAGTGGAATGGCTAAATCGATAGCTTCAGCTATCCTATGATACCGACGGCCAAGTCAGGTCTCCCGGGTTCAATCCGCTGACTGTTTTGGCGATAGACACCTCAATTCACGGCATGGGTATTAATCTACAGATCCAAACCCTTATAGAACGGTACCTACTGCTATAAAGACAAAATTTTAACCGAAGTCTTTACCTTCCGAGAACCCATCCCGTTGTAGCGATTAGCCTGCATAATGATCACCGGAACAAATTAGTAGACATTTTGGCTGAGGATTACCTTATTTTCAAGCATGAGTAGCAGAATCGAATGTCAAACCGATCGAGAACGTAACCATCGTCTTTGAGACTGACACAACTACGTCAATACCTTCAACTGTCCTGTGATACCGAGAGTCAAATCAGTTGTTCCGGGAGCATATCCGCTGGTCAGTGTTGGAAATAGACACCTTAATGCGCGCTGTGAATATTAAAGCAGGTCGTCAAGCCGTTGTAGAACATTTCATATAACTGTAGGGTCAATGTTCTTACAGAATGCCTTACCCTCCCGATAAAGTAACCGGCTGTATCGGGAGTAAAACACCGTGTTTCAAGGTACGAACTATTATACATTTTGGTGACGGGCACCGCAATACCATGTATGAATTAGTGGATCGTTAGTCACACCGTTCGAGAACTGTGATTCGGAGAGTCTAACCAGGTATTGTTGGAGAAAGTCCTCTAATGATTAAGAGCAATAGACACCTTAATTTTAGGTTTGAATATTACAGTGCTGCGCAAACCGTATGAGGACGTGACCAATTGGTGTAAAGTCAAACACTTAACCGATGTCGTTACCCTCGGAGAGTCAAGCTCGCCGTTTCGAGAGTAGAACTTCGTGTTCAGGGAATGGATATGGTCTTCAATTCTGTGAAGGACTCCTTAATTTCTGGCATAAATTAGAAGATCGAGGGTCGAGGACATTACCACGTTCGAGGACATTACCACCTTCTTAGGGAGACGAAGGGCCAAGTCAATAACTGCACCCATCCTGTTATTCCGATGGACAAACCAGGTATTTGGAGAGTCAATGCGCAGTACAGTATTTGCAATAGACACCCTAATTTACGGTATAAATAATAATACAGAGACTCGAACCATCGTAGAACGGTGCCTACTGGTATATGGTCCAATTTCGAACAGGTTACCACACCCCCCAAGAGCATAACCCGCTGCAGCAAGTGTCTTGCATAATGTTCAAGGAAACAAATTAGTAGACACTTTAGAAAATGGACACGTTAATTGCCTGTAGCAATATCAAGATAGAGGGTCAAACACTTCGAGGGCGTTGCCACCTTACGGGACAGACGAACGGCTGAGTCAATAGATTCACCTATCCTGCAATTGTGTGAGTCAAAGAAGGTACTCCGGGAGTAAAGCCATTGAACAGTATTGGCAAGAGACATCTTAATTAACAGTTTAACTATTAAAATTGAGCGTCAAACCGTTTGTGAACGTTATCAATTGTTATAATGTCAAAAGCTTTACCCTTTGCCGTACCCTCCGCGAACCTCACCCGCATCATCGAGAGTATAACTTCGTGTTCCGAGCATAATATTAGTAAACAATTTGGAGACGGTGAACTTAATTTCATTATGAATAAGAAGATCGATGGTCAAAACGTTCGAGAAAGTTACAACCTTTTCTGAGATTCGTGCGGCTATTTCAGTAGCTTCACCTATCCAATGATTCGGAAAGTCAAACCAGGTATTTCGGGAGTCAATCTGCTGTGCTGCATTGGCAATAGATACCTTAATTCACGGATTGAATAATATAATAGAGCGTCAAACTGTTTGTGAGCACTTCCAATTGCGATAAAGTCAAACGCTTTATGAAAGGTCTCACCCGCCGAAGAACTAACACGCTGTATCGAGGGTATAATATGTTGTTCAGAAGGACGTACTAGTATCCATTTTCGTGACGGGCACCTTAATTTTCAGTGTGAGTTGGAAAAGTCGAGTGTCAAACAGTTAGGGAATGTTTCCACCTTCTGTGAGACATGAACTGCGATGTCAATAGCTACAGCCGTCCTTCCTTTCCGAGAGTCAGACTGGGTATTCCGGGATTAAATCAACTGAACATTATTGGCAATAGATACCTTAATTAGCAGAGTAAATATTTAAATATAGCGTCACGCCGTGTGAGAACGTCACTAATAGCTATAAATTCAAACGTTTATCCGAATGCCTTACCGTCCTAGAAGCTAATCCGCCGCATCGGGAGTATAGCTACGTGTATAGCAAAACACATTGGTGAACATTTTGGCGGCTGGGACCTAAGTTTCATGTATGAGTTAGAAGATCGAGAGTCAAACCGTTCGAGGACGTTACCACCTTCTGTGAGAAACGAAGGGCTGAGTCAACAGCTTTACCTATCCTGTGGTTCGGAGTGTCAAGCATGGTATTCCAGGAGTAAATCCGCTAAACAGTATTGTCAATAGAAACATTAACTTCCGGTATGAATGTTAAAGCAGGGAGTCGAACCATTTGAAAACGTTACTAATTGGTATTACGTCACACTCTTTTCGAATACCATACCTTCCGAGAACGTAACCCGTAGTAGCGTGTACTGTACTTAGAGATCACGGAAACAAATTAGCAGAAACTGTAGCAGACGGGCAGCGTTTTTTCTTGTATAAATAGCGAAATCGACAGTCAAACCGTCGGAGAATGATCCCACCTTCTTTGAAAGTCGCACAGCTAAGCCAATAGCTTCACTTATCCTGTTATTTCGAAGGTCAAACCAGATATCCCGGCAGTAAATGCGCTGTACAGTATTGTCAATATAACCTTAATTCGTGGATTCTTTATTAAAGTAGAGCGTCACACCGTGTGAGAACGTTTGATAAAGTCAAACGTTTCACCGAATCCCTTTCCTTCCCCGCCGTCTCGAGAGTATAGCTTCCTGTCTAGGGAAACACATTGGTACATTTAGTGACGGGCCCCTTTATTTCATGTATGAATTAGAAGCTCGGGTGTCAAACCGATCGAGAAAGTTACCACCTTCTTTGAAATTCGAACGGCTAGGTCATCAGCTTCACCTATCCTGTGATTCTGGGAGTCAAATTAGGTAATCCTGAAGTAAATCCCCTGAACAGTATTGGCAATAGACACTTCAATACACTGTTCGAATATTAAAGCTGACCGTCAAACCGATGTATATTGTTACAAATTGCTGCACAGTCAACCTCCTTACCAATGACCTTATCCCTCGAAAAACTAACCTCCTGTATCGAGAGTATAACGTCGTGAACTGAGAAACAAGTTAGTCACCATTTCAGTGACGAGCACCTTAACTTCATGTACGAATTAGAAGATCGATCGTCAAACCGCTCGAGAACGTTGCCACCTTAGAACGGGCAAAAGGCTAAGTGAATAGCTTTACCTACCTCGAGATTCCGAGAGTCAAACTAGGTATTCCGGGAGTAAATCGGCGGATTAGAATTGGCAATAGATACCTCCATTCCGGGCATGAATATTAAAGTAGAACGTCAATCCGTCGAAGAATATTATGAATTGGTATAGTGTCACTCTTTTTACTGAGTACGATACCTTCTTAGAACATAACACGCCTTTGCGAGAGTCATGCTTAGTGCTCACGGAGAAAAATTAGTAGACAGTTTAGCAGACGGACAGCTTTTTCATGTATGAATAGCAAAATTGAGAGTCGAACCGTTGGTGGGCGGTCCAATCTGCATTGAAAGTCACACGTCTACGTCAATAGCTTCACCTATCCCGTGATTGCGAGTATGAGACCTTGTATTCCAGTAGTAAATGCGCTCAACAATATTGGTAATAGACACCTTAATTCACGGCATGAATATTAAGATTGAGAGTAAATCCGTCGATGAAAAATACCAATTGGTAAAGAGTCATTCTTTTTACCCATACCATACATTCCGAGAACACTAGCCGTCGTAGTGATTGTCTTGCGACGGGTTCACAGGAACGTATAAGTAGCCATTTTAGCAGACGGATACCTTATTTTCATGAAACAGTAGAATATTCGGGGGTAAAACCGATCGGGGAAGTTGCCATCTTCTGTGAGAAACGAACGACTATGTAAATAGCTTCACATATCCTGTGACTCCGAATGACAAACCAGATATTGCGGGAGAAAATGCGCTGTACGGAATTCGCAAGAGACACCACGATTCACGGTTAGAATATTAAAGTAGAGCGTGAAACAGTTTGAGAACGTTACCTATTGGTATAAAGTCAAACATTTTACCGCAGACTTTACCATTCCAGAGTCAAATCCGCTGTATCGAGAGTATAATTTCGTGTTCAGTGAAACAAATACGAACACATTTCAGTGACGTGCACCATAATTTCATGTATGACTTAGAAGATCGGCTATCAAACCGCTCGAGAACGTGACCAGGTTCTTGAGAGTCACGCAGCTACGCCAATAGCTTCACCTCTCCTGCGATTCTGCAAGCCAAACGCAATATTCCGGGAGTTACTGCGCTGCACAGTATTGGCAACAAACACCTTAATTCACGGGTTGTATATTGAAGCAGAGCGTCAAGCCGTTTGAGAACGATACCAATTGGTATAACGTCATACACTTTATCACATACCTTACCATCCGAGAAACTAACCAGCTGTACCGAGAGTATAACTTCGGGGATCAGAAACACAAATTAATATACATTTTAGTGGCGGGCACCATAACTTCGTGTAGGAATTAGAAGATCTAGCGTCAAAACGTACGAAATCGTTACCACCTACTTTCAGAGTCGGACGGCTGAGTCAATAGTTTCACCAAAAGTTGCGATTCTGAGAGTCAAACCAGGTATCCCTGAAGTAAAGCCGCTGAGACGTGTAGGTAATAAACACTTTCATTCACGGTTTGAATATTAAAGTAAAGCGTCAAACCGTTTGAGAACGATACCACCCTCTACGAGAGGCGTACGTATATGTCAATAGCAACACTTATCGTATAATTCCGAGAGACAAACTAGGTATTCCGTGAGTTAATCCGCTGGACAGGATCGGCAACAAACACCTTAATTCACTGTTCGTATATTAAACTAGAGCATCAAACCGTTGTATAACATTACATATGAGTATAGAGGCAAACTGTTTACCGAAAGCCTTACCTTCCGTGCAGCTATCCCGCCGTTTCGAAAGCATAACTTCGTGATCATGGAAGCAAATTCATATACACATTAGTGACGGGCACCTTCATTTGATGTACGATTTAGAAGATCGAGGGTCAATCCATTCGAGAACGTTACCACCTCCATTGAGAGTCGAACGGCTAAGTCTATAGCTTTATCTGTGCTGTGATTCAGAGAAACAAACCAGGTACTCCGGGATTAAATCCGCTGAACAGTATTGCCGTTAGACACATTATTTCTCGGCTTGAATATTATACTAGAGCGCCTAGCCATGTGAGAACATTATCAATGTCTATCGAGTTAAGCCTTATACCTAACGCCATAGCTGACGTGAATCTAGTCCGCTGTATCGAGAGTATAACATCGCGTTCCGTGGAACAAAATACACTGAATTTTAGAAGCGGACACTTTAAATTCATGAATGAATTCGAAGATCGACTGTAAAACCGCTCAAGAACGTTACCGCCTTCTTCGAGAATCGAACGGGTATGTCAGTAGCTTCACCTGTCCTGTGATTCCGAAAGACGAACCAGGCATCCAGGGAGTCAGCAAACTGTACACGTTTGGCAATGGACAAGTTGATTCACGGTACGAGTATTAAGGTACAAAGTCTATTCCTTGTAGAACGTTACCTATTGGTATACTGAGAAAAGTTTTATCTATGACCTTACCCTCCGAGAACCTAACCCACTGCATCGAGAGTACAACTTCGTGTTCAGAGAACGAAAATAGTCTCCATTTCAGTAACGGGCACCGTAACTTCATGTATGAATTAGAATATGGAAGGTCGAACAGTACGGGAACGTTATCACCTACTGCGAGCGAACGACTGCTAAGTGAATAGCTTCACCTATCGAGTGATTCTGAGAGTCAAGCCAAGTATTCCGGGTGTAAATCCGCTAAACAGTATTGGAGATAGACACCTTCATCCACGTTATGGATATCAAAGTAGAGAGTTAAACCGTTTGAGAATGTTACCAATTTGTAAAACGTCATACACTTCTTCGCATACCTTACCTTCCGAGAACACAAGGAGCATATCGTGGGTATAATATCCTGTTCACCGTAGCAAATGGGTATACATTTTAGTGACGGGCACCTTAAATTCATTTATGAATAAGTTCGAGAGTCAAAGCGTTCGAGAACGTTACCACCATCGTTGAGATTCGGACGGTTAAGTCAGTAGCATCAATTACCCTGTGATTCCGAAAGTCAAACCAGATATTGCGGAGTGAATATTCTGTACAGTAATGGCAATAGACACCGTCATTCACGATTTTAATGTTAAAAAACTGCGTCACGCCGTTTGAGAACACTACCAATTTGTACAAAAGTCAAATGCTTCACCGAAGATCTTATCTTGCGCTATCCTCGCCCGCGTCATCGAGAGTGTAACCTCGTATTCAGAAAAAGGCATTAGTAATCAGTTTAGTGAGTAGCACATTAATTTCATGCATGAATTAGGAGATCAGGTGTCAAAGCGTTCTAGAACGTTGCCACCGTCCTAGAGAATCGTTCAGCTATGTCAATAGCTGCACCTATCCTGTGATTCTGAGGGACAGGCCTGGAATTCCTGGAGTCAGTGCGCTGTAGACTATTTTCATTGGACATCTTAATTCACGGTTGGGATATTAATGTAGACCATTAAACAGTTTGAGAACGTTACCAACCTCTGTGGGAGACTAACGGCTATGTCAACAGCTTCACCCATCCTGCGATTCTCAGAGCAATTCCAGGTATCTCAGAAGTAACACGACTGAACACTATTGGCAATGGATCCCTTAATTCACAGTTTGAGTATTAGAGTTGAGCGTAAAACCGTTTGTGAGCGTTACAAATTGGCATAACGACATACTATATACCTGATTCCTTTCTTGCAGAGATTATAATCCGCTGTGTCGAGGGTATAGCTTCGTGTTCAGCGAAACAAATTAGTACACATTTTAGTGACGCGCAATTTAATGTCATGTATGAATTAGATGATAGGAGGTCAATCCGATTGAGATCGTTACGACCTTCTGTGAGAGCGAACGACTAAGTCAATAGTTTTCAACTATTCCGTGATTCGGAGAATTAAACCGTGCATTCCGGGATTAAGTCCGCTGAAGAGAATTGGCAATAGACATCATAATTAACGGTTTGAATATTAAAGCAGACCGTCACATAGATATGGATTACCTACAGGTATAGAGTCAAACTCTTTTCAGATAGACTTACCTTCGGAGAATCTGACCTGCCGTTTCGGGAGTATAAAGTCGTGTTTAGAGAAACACATTGGTATACATTTCAGTAATGGCACCGTAAATTCATGTATGAATTAGAATACCGATGTTCAAACCGTTCGGGAACGTTACTACATTCTTTGAGATTCGAACGGCTAAGTTTATTGCTTCACCTATCCTGCGATTCCGAGAGTGAAATCAGGTAATCCGGGAGTAAGTCCGCTGATGTTTATTGGCAACTGCCACATTAACACACGGTATGAATATTAATGAAGAGCGTCAAACCGACGGAACAAATTATGAATGCCCATAATGTAATTCCTGTTACCGAATACCATACCTTCCAAGTACCTAACCTGCTATGCCGAGTCTCCTGCTTAATGTGCACGGAAACTAATTAGTAGACCTTTCAGAGGACGAACACCACATATTTGTGTTTGAACATCCACATCTGTAGTCAAGTCGTTCGCTGTCACGCTGAACAGTATTGGCAATAGATACATTAATTCTCGGTATGAATATTGAAGTAGAGCGTCAAACCGTTTGAGAACGATACCAGCTGATATAAAGTCAATCGTTTTACCAATGATCATACCTACCGAGAGCCTTATCTGCTGCAGCGAATGGGTTGCTTAGTGTAACCGGAGACAGACAAGTATACATTGTAATGACTGGATCATTAGTTTCATGTATGGACGAGAATATCGTGATGCAAACCGTTCCAGAATGTTTCCACCTTCTTTGAGAATGGCATAACTAGAAATAGCTAGTGATTCGGAGGGTCACACCAGGCATGTCAAGTGTAAATCCGCTGTATACTGTTGGCGATGAATACCTTCATTCGTCTTTGGAATATTAAAGTAGGCCGTGGAAACAATTGATATCGTTACCCATTGGTATAGAGTCAAACTACTTACTCATGGCCTTACCATCAGATTGCCTGACGCCAATTATCGAGAGTATAATTTCGTGATCAGAGAAGCAAAGCAGTTTACGTTTTATTGACAAGTACCTTAATTTCACGTATGAATAAGAAGGTCGATATTAATACATTCCATAACGTTAACACTTTTTTGGAGAATCGCATAGCTAAAGCAATACCAGTAAATCCGCGGATCAGTATTGTCATTAGAAACCTCATTTCACGGTTTGAATATTAAAGCAGACCGTCAAGCCATGGCGGAACGTTACCTATTGGTATATACTTAAACACTTTGCAGATGGCCTTACCTTCGTAGAAGGTAACCTGCGGCTCCGAGAGTATACTTTCGCGTTCAGTGAAGCAAACTAGTACACATTTTAGTTACGGGTACCTTAGTTTCACCTTGGATAAGAAGATCGAGGGTATATCCGTTCAATAGCATGGCCACACTCTTTGACAGTCGCACAGCTAAATCACTAGCCTCATTTGCCCCGTGATTCTGAGCTCAGACCAGGTATTCCTGGAGGAAATACGCAGAAGAGTATTGGTAATACCCACCTTAATTCCCGGTTTGATTGTTAAAGTAGAGCGTCAAAACGTCTAAGAGCGATACCAAACATAATAATGTCAAACGTTTTATTGAAGTCCATACACACAGAAAGCCTAACCCGCTGTATAGGGAGTATTACGCAGCGTTCAGAGATTAAAATTAGTATACATTTTAGTCATGGGCACCTTAATACCATTTATGAATTGGAAGATCGACGTTCAAAACGTTCTAGGACGATCCCACCTTCTTTAAGAGCCGAACGGCTAAGTCAATAACTTCACATGTCCTGTTATTCTGATAGTCACACCAGGTATTCCGAGAGTCAATCCGCTGAACACTAACGGCAATGGACACTATATTTCACCGTTTGAATTTTATTGTACAGAGTCAAACATTTGGAGAGCGATACATATTGGTATAATATCAAGAGTTGTACTGAAAACGTTACCCGCCGAGAACCTAACCCGCCCTATAGTGAGTACAACTTCGTGATCAGAGAAACACATTAGTATTCATTTTAGTGACGGCCGTCTCAATTTCATATATGCATTAGATGATCGAGAGCGAACAGTTCGAAAACGACATCACCTTCTTTGGATGTCGCACATTTAAGTTAATAGCTGCACCTATCCCATGATTCCGAGAGGCAATTCAGGTATTCCAGGCGTAATTTTCAATTCAAACCGTGAATTAAAGTGTATATTGGGAGTACTGTTCCGCTGATTTTCTCCAGGAATACCTGGATTGAATATCCGAATCCCTGGATGGGTGAAACTATTGAGTTGGCAGTTCGAACCTGATAGAAGGCGGTAACTTTCTCGAATGGTTTGGCGCACGATCTTCTTATTCATAACGAAATAAAGGTCCCCGTCACTGAAATGAATACTAATTTCTTTCTCTGAATCGAAGTTACACTCTCGATACAGCGTGTTATTTTTTGGTGGGTATGGTCTTCGGTATAGCGTCTGACTTTATAGCAATTGGTAATGTTCTCAATTGGTTTGACACTCTATTTTAATATGCAAACCGTGAAATAAGGTGTTTATTGTCAATACTGTGCAACGCAGTTACTCCCGGAATATCGCGTTTGACTTTCACAATCACAGGATAGGTGAAGCTATTGGCGTAGCTGTGCGGCATTCAAGGCTCGTAACGTTCGGGAACGGTTTGACTCTCGATCCAGTAATTCATTCATGAAAGTAAGGTGTACTACACTAAGATGTATAGTACTTTGTCTCTCTGAACGCGAAGATATACACTCGATGCAGCGGGTCAGCTTCTCGTAAGCTACTGCCTTCGGTGGAATGATCGAATCTATACCAATAGGGAGCGTTGCCAACTATGTACTTTATTACTTATACCGGGAAGTAGTGTTTTTAATTCCTATACTGTACAACGGAGTTACTCCCAGAGTACCTGGTTTGACTCTCGAAACCACAGGATACGTGAAACATTTGACTTAGCCGTTCGACGCTCATAGAAGTTGGTAACATTCTCGAACGGATTGTGTCTTGATTTTGTAATTCATACATGGATCTATGGTGCCCATCACTAAAATGTATACATGAGTGTTTCTCGCGACGCGAAGTTGTACTCACGATACGGTGGGATAACTTCAAGGAAGGGTAAGCGTTCGGTTACAGGTTTGACGCTATTCGAGCAGGTAACGTTCTTCAACGATTTGACGATCTGCTTTAGCATTCATACCGTGAAGTAAGGTGTCTATGCAAAATACTTTTCGGCGAGTATTCTCCTGGAATACCTGGCTTGACTCTCGCAATCACAGGATAGTTGAGGATATTAACTTTGCCGCTCAACCCTGTAAGAAGGCGGTGTCGTTCTGTAACGGTTTGTCCCTCGATATTCCAATTCATACACGAAGTAATGGTGCCCGTACACTGAAATGAATACTATGTTCTATCTCCGAACACTAACTTATACTCTGGACGAAGCTAGTGACGTTCGCGGAAAATAAGGCCTTCGGAAAAACGATTGACTTTATACCAATTGGTAACGCTCTCAAACGGTTTGACGGTCTGCTTTAATATTCAAACCGTCGTATATGGTGTCTATTGCCAATACTGTTCAGTGCACTAACTCCCGGAGCATCTGATCTTGTTCTCGGAGTTGCAGGATACGTGATGCTATTGACTTAGCCGTTCGACTCTCAAAGAAGGTGGTAACGTTCTTGAATGGCTTGAACCTCGATGTACTATTTCATACATGAAATTAAAGGTCCCGTCCCTAAAATGTATACCAAACTGTTTCACTGAACAGGAATTTATATCCTCGATAGAGCCGGTGTTGTTCATCGCAAGGGAAGGTCTTCTGTATAAGCTTCAACTCCATAGTCAGTGATAACGTTCTCGAACTGTTTGTCCCTCGATCTTCTAAATCCTACATGAAAATAAGGTGCGCGTCACTATGATGTATAATAATTTGTTTCTCTGAACGCGAAGCTATACTTTCGATACAGCGGGCAAGGCTTTCGGAGTGTAATATCTTCAGTAAAAAGCATGACTTTATACCAATTGGTAACACTCTCAAAAGGTTTGACGCTCTACTTTAATACTCATTCCGCGATTTGAGGCGTCTATTGGCAATATTGTTCAGTGGATTTACTACCGAAATTCCAGATTTGAATCTCGGAATCACAACTATAGTTGATGTTATTGATTCAGCCGCTCGAATCTCAAAGAAGGTGGTAATTATCTCGTACGGATTGACTCTCGATCTTCTAATTCATATATCAAAATAAGGTATGCCTCTGCTATAATGTCTACTACTTTGGTTCCGTGAGCACTGAGCATGACACTCGCTAAGGCGCGTTATGTTCTAGGAAGGTATTATCTTCAGCAAAACAAATGACACTATACAAATTGATAATGTCCTCCGACGGATTGACCTTCAACTTTAATATTTGTACCCTGAATGAAGGTGTCTATTGCCAATACTGAACAGCGGATTTACACCCGGAATACGAGGCTTGACTCTCGGAATCGGAACAATTGGTGAAGATATTGACGCAGTCGTTCGTCTCTCACAGGAGGTGGCAACGTTCTCGAGCGGTCTGAATCTCGACCTTCTAATTCATACATGAAATTAAGGTGCGCTTCACTAAAATGTATTGTAATTCCGTTCTCTGCACTCGAAGTTACACTCTCGATGCAGCAGGTTATATTCTCGATGGGTAAGGTCTACGGTAAATCTTTTGACATTATACCAAGGCGTAACGTGCATCCACGATTTGTCTGTGTATCTTAATATTTACACCGTGAAATATGGTGTCTAATGGCCATGCTAAACAGCAGATTGACTAGCGGAATACCTCACTTAGCTCTCTTAATCACAGGATAGCCGCTGTTCACATAGCCATTCAATTCTCAATATAGGTGGTAACCTTCACAAACTGTTTGACACTCGATCTGCGAACTCACACATGAAACTTAGGGTGCCATCACTAAGATATATAATACTATGCTTTCTTGAACACGAAGTTATACTCTCAATGCGGCGGGATAGGTCATCGCAGGGTAAGCCTTTCGGTGAAAAGTTTTACTGTATTCCAATATGCGTTCTGCAATGCCTATCTCTGACCCTTAATACTTATATTGTGAAATATAGTGTCTAATTCCAATACTGTACTGCGGGTTAAGTCGCGGAATACGTGGCCTGTCTCTAGGAATCGCAGGATACGTGAAGCTATAGGCGTATCTGAGCGACTTTCAAAGAAGGTGGGTACGTTCTAGAACGGTTTGACCCTCGGCCTTCTGCGCCATTCGTGTAATTAAAGCGCCCATCGCTAAAATGTATACTAATGTGTTTCTCTGAACAGGAAGCCATTCTCTAGATATAGCGGGTTAGATTATCGGAAGATAAGGCCTTCGATAAAGAGGAATAGTTCATTCCCTTATGTAACGATATAGAACAGTTGGACACTCTACATTAATATTCAAACCGCGAATTAAGATGACAAGTACCAATACTGTTCAACGAATTAACTCCCGGAATACCAGGCTCGACTCTCGGAATCACAACTACATGCAAAGTTACTGACACAGCCGTTCGACTCTCAAAGAAGGTGGTAAAGATCTAGAACGGATTGACTCTCAATCCTCCAATTCATATTTGAAAATTTGATGTGCTACAGATATAATATCTGAGATATTATTATTCAGATATATATATATATATATATATATATATATATATATATATATATTTTCTACTGTTGACAAATTTTATTGTGTAATATCTTTTCTACTGATATAATCGACTAGTATTGTGGTGAGCTAATCTTTTTGAATATATACTATGAAAAAATGTTGTATTGATATTTTCTACTGTTGGCAAATTATATTGTGTAAAATTTGATCTATTGATATTTTCGACTAGTAATGTGGTGAGCTAACTTTATTGCATATATAATATGAAAATTTGTTGCATTGCAATCTTCTACTGTTGACAAATTTTATTGTGCAAAATTTGCTCCATTGATATTATAGAATAGTATTGTGGTGAGCTAATTTTATTGCATATATAATATGAAAACGTGGTCTACCGATATTTTCGACTAGTATTGTCGTGAGCTAATTTTATTGCATATATAATATGTAAATATGCTCTACAGATATTTTCGTCTAATATTGTGGTAAGCTAATTTTATTGTATATATAATATGAAAATTTGCTTTACTGATATTATTGACTAGTATTGTGGCGAGCGAATTTTATTGCATATATAATATGAAAATTTATTCTACTGATATATGCGACTAGTATATTCGTGAGCTAATTTTATTGCATTTGTAATATGAAAATTTGCTCCACTGATATTTTCGACTAGAATTGTGGTTAGCTAATTTTATTGCATATGTAATATGAAAATTGGCTTTACTGATATTATCGACTGGGATTGTGGTGAGCTAACTTTATTGCATATATAATATGAAAATTTGCTCTACTGATATTATTGACTAGTATTGTGGTGAGCTAATTTTGTCGCATATATAATATGAAAATATGCACTACGGATATTTTCAACCAGTGTTGTTGCTAGCTGATTCTCACGCACATATAATATGAAGTTTTGCTCTACTGATATCTTCGACTAGTATTGTGGTGAACTAATCGTATTGCGTACATAATATGAAAATTTGTTCGATTGAAATTTTCTTCTGATGACATATTATATTGTGTAAAATTTGCAGTATCGATATCTTCGACTAGTACTGTGGTTAGATAATTTTACTGGATATATAATATGACAATTTGCTGTGCTGATATTTCCGAATAGAGTGGTGTTGAGCTAATTATATTCCATATATAATATGAAAATTTGTTTGATTGAAATTTTCTACAGTTGACAAATTGTATTGAGTAAAATTTGCACTATTGATATTTCCGTCCAGTGTCGTGGTGAACTAATTTTATTGCGTATATAATATGAAAATTTGTTGTACTGGAATTTTCTGCTAATGACATATTGTATTGTGAAACACTTGCTTTATCGATATTTTGGATTAGTATTATGGTGAGCTAATTTTATTGCGTATATAAAATGAAAATATGGACTACGGATATTTTCAACTTGTATTCTGGTGAGTTAATTTTATTTCGTATATAATATGATGATTTGCTCTACTGATATTTTCGACTAGTATTGTGGTCAGCTAATTTTGTTGCATATATAGTACGAAAATTTGCTCTAGAGATATTTCCGAATAGTATTGTGACGAGCAAATTTTGTTGCATGTATAATATGAAAACTTACTCTACTGATATGTTCGACTAGTATTGCGGTGAGCTAATTTTATTGCATATCCAATATCATTATTTGCTCTACTGATATTTTCGACTAGTATTGTGGTTAGCTAATTTTATTGCATATGTAATATGAAAATTGGCTTTACTGATATTATCGACTGGGATTGTGGTGAGCTAACTTTATTGCATATATAATATGAAAATTTGCTCTACTGATATTATTGACTAGTATTGTGGTGAGCTAATTTTGTCGCATATATAATATGAAAATTTGCTCTTCTGATATTTTCGACTTATATTGTGGCGAGCTAATTTTATTGCATATATAATATGAAAATTTGTTGTATTGAGATTTTCTACAAATGACATAATGTATTGTGTAAAATTTGCTTTATTGATGTCTTCGATTAGTATTATGGTGTGCTACTTTTATTGCATATATGAAATGAAAATTTGCTCTTCTGATATATTCGACCAGTATTGTTGTGAGCTAATTTAATTGCATATATAATATGAATATTTGCTCTACTGATATTTTCGACTAGTATTGTGGTCAGCTAATTTTATTGCACATATAATACGAAAATTTGCTCTACTGATATTTTCGACTAGTATTATGGCGGGCTAATTTTGTTGCATATATAATACGAAATTTTGATCTACAGATATTTTCGACTAGTATTGTGATGTGCTAATTTTATGGCATGTGTAATATGAAAATTAGCACTACTGATATTTTCGTCTAGTGCTGTTGTGAGCTAATTTTATTGCATAGAGAATATGACTATTTTCTCTACTGATATTTTGGACTAGAATTGTGGCGAGCTAATTTTTTTTCAAATATAATATGAAAATTTGCTCTACTGATATTTTCGACTAGTATTGTGGTCAGCTAATTTTGTTGCATATATAGTACGAAAATTTGCTCTAGAGATATTTCCGAATAGTATTGTGACGAGCAAATTTTGTTGCATGTATAATATGAAAACTTACTCTACTGATATGTTCGACTAGTATTGCGGTGAGCTAATTTTATTGCATATCCAATATCATTATTTGCTCTACTGCTATTTTCGACTAGTATTGTGGTGAGCTGATTTTGTTGCATATATAATACGAAAATTTGCTCTAGAGATATTTTCGACTAGTATTTTGACGAGCTAATTTTGTTGCATGTATAATATGAAAACATACTCTACTGATATGTTCGACTAGTATTGTGTTGAGTTAATTGTATTGCGTATATAATATGAAAATTTGTTGTAGTCAAACCTACTACTGATGACATATTTTATTGTTTAAAATTTGCTGTAACCATATTTTCGACTAGTATTATGTTGAGCTAATTTTATAGTATATATAATTTTAAAATTTGCTATACGGATATTTTCGACTAGTATTGTTGTGAGCTAATTTTATTGCATATATAATATGAAAATTTGCAGTACGCATATTTTCGTCTAGTATTCTGGTGAGCTGATTTTATTGCAAATATAATATGAAAATTTGCTCTACAGATATTTTCGACTAGTGTTGTGGTGAGCTAATTTTAATGCATATATAATATGAAAATTTGCTTTACTGATATTTTCGACTGGTACTGTGGTCAGCTCATTTTATTGAATATATAAAATGAAAAATTGCTCTACTGATATTTTACACTAGTATTGTGGTTGACCAATTTTATTGCATATACAATATGAAAATTTGCTCTACTAATACTTTCGAATTGTATTGTGGTGAGTTAATTTTAATGCATATATAATATGAAAATTTGCATTACTGATATTTTCGACTGGTATTGTGGTCAGCTCACTTTATTGTGTATATAATATGAAAATTTGTTCTATAGAAATTTCCTACCCTTGACAAATGTTATTGTGTAAAATTTGCTGTATTCATATTTTCGACTAGTATTGTGATGAGCTAATTTTATTACATACATAATAAGAAAATCAGCACTCCTTATATTTTCGTCTAGTTTTGTGGTCAGTTAATTTTAGTGCAAATATAATATGAAAATGTGCTCTACTTATATTTTCGACTCGTATTGTGGGGAGCTAACTTTGTTGCACATAGAATGTGAAAATTTGCTCCACTGATATTTCCGAATAGTATTGTGATGACCTATTTTTCTTACATGTGTAGTATGAAAATTAGATTTACTGATATGACCCATTACTATTGTCGTGTGCTAATTTTATTGCATTTGTAATATGAAAATTTGCTCCACTGATGTTTTCGACTAGTATTGTGGAGAGCTAACTTTATTGCATGTATAGTATGAAAATAAGATTTCTGATATTTTCGACTGGTATTGTTGTGCGCACATTTTTTTGCATATATTGTATGAAAAATTGCTCTACTTATATTTTCGACTAGAATTGTGGTGAGCTAATTTTATCACATGTACAGAATGAAAATTAGGTTTACTGATATTTTCGACTAGTATTGTCGTGAGCTAATTTTATTGCATTCGTAATATGAAAATTTGCCCCCCTAATATTTTCGACTAGTATTATGGCGAGCGAGGTTTAGTGCATATATAATATGAAAATTTACTCTACTGATATGTCCGACTACTATTGTCGTGAGCTAATTTTATAGCATTTGTAAGATGAAAATTTTAATCCACTGATATTTTCGATTAGTATCGTGGTTAGTTAATTTTATTATATATATAATATGAAAATTAGCACTACTGATGTTTTCATGTAGTACTGTGGTGAGGTAATTTTATTGCATATATAGTATGAAAATATGCTCCACTGATATTTTCGACTAGTATTGTGGAGAGCGAATTTTAATGCATATATAATATGAGAATTTGCTTTTCTTATACTTTCGACTAGAATTGTGGTGAACCAATTTTGTTGCACATATAATATGAAAATTTGATCTACTGATATTTTCAACTACTATTGTGGTGAGCTAATTTTATTGCGTATATAATATGAAAATTTGTTCTATTGAAAATTCCTACTTTTGACTAATTTTATTGCGTAAAATTTGTTCTATTGATATTTTCGACTACTATTCTGGTGAGCTAACGCTGTTGCATATATCATGCCAAAATTTTCTCGACCGATATTTTCGACGAGTACTGTGGTGAGCTAATATTTTTGCATTTATAATACGAAAATCTTCTGTACTGATGTTTTCGACTAGTACGGTGGTTATCTAATTATTAGTGCATATATCATATGAAAACATGCTCTACTGATATTTTCGTCTAGTATTGTGGTAAGTTAATTATAATGCATATAAAATATAAAAACTTAATCTTCTGATATTTTCGAATAGTATTGAGCCGAGCTAATTTTATTGGATGTATAATATGATAATTTCCTCTACTGATAGTTGCGACTACTAGAGTGGTGAGCTAATTTTGGTGCATATATAATACGAAAAATTGTTCTGCTGATATTCTCGACTAGTATTGCGGTTATCTAATTATTACAGCAGATATAATACGAAAATGTATTCTACTGATATTTTCTTCAAGTATTGTGGTGACCTTATTCTATTGTATATATAATATGAAAATTTTGTGTGTTTATATTTTCGATTAATATTGTGGGGAGCTAATTTTACTGCATACATAATATGTAAATTCACTTTACAAATATGTTCGTCTATTAGTGTGGTAATTTAATTCTATAGCATATATAATACGAAAACTTGCTCTACTGATATTTTCGACTAGTATTGTGCCAGCTAATTATAATGCATATATAATATACAATTTTCTCTACTGATATTTTCGGTTAGTTATGTTGTGAGCTCATATTGTTGCATATATAATGCGAAAATTTGCTTTACTGATATTTTCGACTAGGATTGTGCCGAACTAATTTTATTGCATATATAGTATGATAATTTTCTCTAGTGATATCTTCTACTAGTTTTGTTGTGAGCTAATTTTGTTGCATACATAATATGAAAACATGCTCTACTGATATTTTCGACTAGTATAGTTGTGAGCTAATTTTGTTGCATACATAATATGAAAACATGCTCTACTGATATTTTCGACTAGTATAGTTGTGAGCTAATTTACGTGCATATATAATATAAAAATTTGCTCTGCTGACATTCTAGACTAGTATTGTGGTTATTTAATTATTAGATCACATATAATATGAAAATGTGCTCTACTGATATTTTCTTCAAGTATTGTGCTGATCTAATTCTATTGTATATATTATACGAAAATTTTCTATACTGATATTTTCTACTTGTACTGTGGTGAGTAAATTTTGTTGCAAATATAATGCCAAAATTTGCTCAACAGATATTTCCGACTAGTATTGTGGTGAGCGAATTATATTGCATATATAATGTGAAAATTTTCTGTGCTGATACTTTCGACTAGTGTTGTTGTGAACTGTTTTTACTGCATATATAATATGATAAGTTGCTCTACACATATTTTCGACTAGTATTGTCGTCAGCTAATATTACTGCATTTTTAATATGAGAATTTGCTATACCGATATTTTCCACTAGTATTGTGGTGCTCTGATGTTATTGCATATGTTATATGAAAATTTGCTCTACTGATATTTTCGACTAGTATTGTTGTGAGGTAATTTTATTGCATATATAATATGAGAATTTGCTCCGCTGATATTTGTGACTAGTATTGTGGTGAGCTGATACTATTGCATATGGAATATGAAAATTTGCTCTAATATTATTTTCGACTAATAGTGTGGTGAGCTAATTTTGTTGCATATATAATATGGAAACTAGCACTATGGATATTTTCGGCTAGTATTGTGGTCAGCTAAATTTATTGCACATATAATGTGAAGTTTTATTCCACTTATATTTCCGACTGGTATTGTGGTGAGCTCATTTTATTGCAAATATATGATGAAAATTAGCTCTACTGATATTTTGGAATAGTAATGTGGTGAACCAATTTTACTCCATATATAATATGAAAATTTACTATACTGATACTTTCGACTAGTGTTGTTGTGAACTGTTTTTGCTACATATATAATATGATAATTTGCTCTACACATATTTTCGACTACTATTGGCGTCAGCTAATATTACTGCATTTTTAATATGAGAATTTGCTATACCGATATTTTCGACTAGAATTGTGGTGCTCTGATGTTATTGCATATGGTATATGAAAATTTGCTCTACCGATATTTTCGACTAGTATTGTTGTGAGGTAATTTTATTGCATATATAATATGAGAATTTGCTCTACAGACATTTTCGACTGGTATTGTGGAGAACTAACTTTATTGCATATATATATGAAAATTTGATTCACTGATCTGATCGACTAGTATTGCGGTGTGCTAATTTTGTTGCAAATATAATATGAATATTTGTTGTATTGTAATTTTCCACTTTTGACAAAATTTTGTTGTCAACAATTTGCTCTATGATATTTTCGACAACAATTGTGGTGATCTAATTTTATTGCATATATAATATGAAAAATTGCTCTACAGCTATTATCGACTAGTATTATTTTGTGTTAATTTTATTGCATATACCATATGAAAACATGATCTACAAAAATCATCGACTAGTATTGCGGTGAGCTAATTTTATTGAATGTATAATGTGACAATTGGCTCTACTGATATTTTCGCCTAGTACTATGTCGAGCTTATTTTGGGGCATATATAGTATGAAGACTTGATCTACTGATATTTTCTACTACTATTGTGGTGAGTTTATTTTATTGCATATGTAATATGAAAATTAACTCTACTGATATTTTCGACAGGTATTGTGGTGAGTTTATTTTATTGCATATATAATTTGAAAATTCAATCTACTGATATATTCGACTATTATTTTGGTGAGCTAATTTTATTGCATATGTAATATGAAAATTGGAACTACTTATATTTTCGACTAGTATTGATGTAATCTAATTTTCTTGCATATATATTATGAGAATTCGCTGTTCCGACATTTGCGACTAGTATTGTGTTGGTCTAAAGTTATTGCGTATGTATTATGAAAATTTTGTCTACTGTTATTTTCGATTAGTAAGGTGGTGAGCTATTTTTATAGCATATATAATACGAAAATTTGCTCTCATGATATTTTCGACTCGTAGTGTTGTGAGCTAATTTTATTGCATATATAATGTAAAAATTTGCTCTACTGACATTTTCTACTAGAATTGTGGTGAGATAATTTTATTGCATACATAATATGAAAATTTGCTCTACTGATCTTTATTATTGCGTATATGTTATGAAAATTTGCTGCACCGATATTTTCGACTAGTATTGTGTTGATCTAAAATTATTGCGTATATGTTATGAAACTTTGCTCTACCGATATTTTCGACTAGTAGTGTGGTGAGCTGATGTAATTGCATATGTAATATGAAAATTGGCTCTACTGATACTTTCGAGTAGTATTATGGACAGCTATTTTTATAGCGTATATGATATGAATCTTTCCATTACTGATATTTTCGACTAATATTGTGGTGAGCTGATGGTATTGCATTTGTAATATGAAAATTTGCCCTACTCATATTTGCGTCTAGTATTGTGGCGAGCTGGTAATATAGCTTATATAATATTTAAATTTGCTCTAATGATATTTTCGACTAGTATCGTGGTGAGCTAATTTTATTGCATATACAATATGAAAATTTACTCTAATGATATTTTTGACTAGTAGTGTGGTGAGATAAATTTACTGCATTTATAATGTGAAATTTAATTCGACTGATGTTTTCGGCTAGTATTGTTCTGAGCTATTTTTACTGCATATATAATATGTAAATTTATTCTGCAGATATATTACACCAGTATTGTGTTGTGCTAATTTTATTGCATACATAATATGAAATATTGCTCTACTGATATTTTCGACCAGTATTGTGGTGAGCTGATATTATAGCAAATGTAATATGAAAATTTGCTGTACTGATACTTTCGACTAGTATTATGGACAGCTATTTTTATAGCGTATACAATATTTATTTTTCCACTACTGATATTTTCAGCCAGTGTTGTTGTGAGCTTATTTCATTGCAGACAGGATATCAAAATTTGCAATACTGATATTTCCGACTAGTATGGTGGTGAGCAAATTTTACTGCACATACTATACAAAAATTTGCCTTATTGACACTTTCGACTAGTTTTGTGGTGAGCTAATTTTAATACTTACTTGATATGAAACTTGCTCTACTGCCATTATCGACTAGTAATATTGTGAGTTAATTTTATTTCATATATTATATGAAAAAGTGATCTACTGATATTTTTGACTAGTATTGTGGTGACCTAATTTTATTGCATACATAATATGTAAATTGGCTCTACTGATATTTTCGCCTAGTACTATGTCGAGCTAACATTGTGGCATATATAATATGAAAATTTGTTCTACTGATATTTTCCACTAGTATTGTGGCGAGCAAAATTTATTGCATATATAATACGGAAATATGCTCTTCTGATATTTTCTACTAGTATTGTGGTCAGTTAATTTTATAGCATTTGTAATATGAAAATTATCACTACTGCTATTTTCGTCTATTGTTGTGGTGGGCTAATTCTATTGCATATATAATAGGAAAAATTTGCACTACTGATATCTTCGACTAGTATTGTGGAGAGCAAATTTTATTTGTTATATAATATTAAAATTTTCACTAGTGATATTTTCGACCAGTATTGTTGTCAGCTAATTTTATTGCATATATAATACAAAAACTTCATCTGCTTATATTTTCGACTAATATTGTGGGGAAATAATTTCAATGCATATATAATATGAAACTTTGCTCTACTGCTATTTTCGACTAGTATTGTGGTGAGTTTATTTTATTGCATATATAGTATGAACATTGGTTCTAATGAAATTTTCTACTTTTGACAAATATTACTGTGTAAAATTTGTTGTATTGTAATTTTCGAATAGTATTGTGGATAGCTAATTCTATTGCATATGAATTATCGATATATGTTGTATTGAAATTTTCTACTGTTGACATATTTTATTGTGTAAGATTTGTGCTATTGATATTATCGACTGTTATTGTAATGAACTAACTTTTTGCATATATAATATGAAAATTACTGTACTTATATTTTCGAGTAGTATGGTGGTGAGCTAATTTTATTGCATTTGTAATATGAAAATTTGCCACCCTGATATTTTCGTCTAGTATTGGGGTTAGCTAATTTTATTGCATATAAAGTATGAAAACTTTCTCTATATATATTTTCGAGTAGTATTGTGTTTATATAATTATTAGTGCATATATAATATGAAAATGTGCTCGACTAATATTATCGACAAGTATTGTGGTCAGCAGATTTTATTACGAATATAGTATGAAAATTTGCTCTACTGATATTGTCGACTGGTATTGTGGTGATCTAATTCCTGTGTGTATATAATACGAAAATTTGTTCTGCAGATATTTCCGACTATTATTGAGGCGAGCTAATGTTTTTGCATATATAATTCGAAAATGTGCTATACTGATAATTTCGACTAGGATTGTGGTGAGATAATTTTATTGCATATATAATATGAAAATCTGTAGTATTGAAACTTTCTACTGATGACAAATTTTATTGTGCAAATTTGCTCTATTGATTTTTTCGTCTAGTATTTTCGTGAGCTAATTTTATTGCATTTATAATATGAAAATGTTTTCTACTGATATTTTCGACTAGTATTGTGGAGAGCGAATTTTAATGCATATGTAATATGAGAATTTAATCTACTGATATGTCCCATTACTATAGTCGTGAGCTAATATTAATGCATTTGTAATATGAAAATTTGCTCCACTGATATTATCGACTAGTATTGTGGAGAGCTATCTTTATTGCACATATAATGTGAAAATTTGCTCTAATGATATTTCTGACTAGTATTGTGATGATCTAATTTTATTGCATATGTAATATGAAAATTTGTTCTACAGATATTATCGACTAGTATTGTGGTGAGCTTATTTTATTACATGTAGAGTATGAAAACTAGGTTTACTGATATTTTCGACTAGTATTGGTGCGAGCCAATTCTACTTCATATATAATACGAAAATTTGCGCTACTGATATTTTGGACTAGTATTGTGGTGAGCTTATCTTGCTGCATATATGTTACGAAAATTTGATCTACTCGTATTTCCGACCAGTAATGTGGATATCTAATTATTAGTGCATATATAATATGAAAATGTGCTCTACAGATACTTGCGACTAGTATTGTGGTAAGCTAATTTTATTGCAATTATAATACGAAAATTACCTAAACTGATATTTTCGACGAGAATTTTAGTAAGCTAATTTTATTTCACATATAATATGAAAATGTGATCGACTGATACTTGAGACTAGTATTTTGGTCAGCTGATTTTATGGAATTTATAATATGAATATTACGTATACTGATATTTTCGACTAGAATTTTGGTAAGCTAATTTTATGGCATATATAATATAAAAATTTGTCCTATTTATATTTTCGACTAGTATTTTGGTGAGCTAGTTTTATTACATTTATAATATGCAAATTACCTACTCTGATATTTTCGACTAGTATTGTGTTGATCTAAAATTATTGCGTATATGTTATGAAACTTTGCTCTACCGATATTTTCGACTAGTAGTGTGGTGAGCTGATGTTATTGCATATGTAATATGAAAATTTGATGTATTGATACTTTCGACTAGTATTATGGACAGCTATTTTTATAGCGTATACAATATTTATTCTTCCACTACTGATATTTTCAGCTAGTGTTGTTGTGAGCTTATTTCATTACAGACAGGATATCAAAATTTGCAATACTGATATTTCCGACTAGTATGGTGGTGAGCTAATTTTACTGCACATACTATACAAAAATTTGCCTTATTGACACTTTCGACTAGTTTTGTGGTGAGCTAATTTTAATGCTTACTTAATATGAAAATTGCTCTACTGCCATTATCGACTAGTAATATTGTGAGTTAATTTTATTGCATATATTATATGAAAAAATGATCTACTGATATTTTTGACTAGTATTGTGGTGACCTAATTTTACTGCATACATAGTATGAAAATTGGCTCTACTGATACTTTCGCCTAGTACTGTGTCGAGCTAATATTGTGGCATATATAATATGAAAATTTGTTCTACTGATATTTTCCACTAGTATTGTGGCGAGCAAAATTTATTGCATATATAATACGGAAATATGCTCTACTGATATTTTCTACTAGTATTATGGTCAGTTAATTTTATAGCATTTGTAATATGAAAATTATCACTACTGATATTATCGTGTATTGTTGTGGTGGGCTAATTCTATTGCATATCTAATAGGAAAAATTTGCACTACTGATATCTTCGACTAGTATTGTGGAGAGCAAATTTTATTTGTTATATAATATTAAAATTTTCACTAGTGATATTTTCGACCAGTATTGTTGTCAGCTAATTTTATTGCATATATAATACGAAAACTTCTTCTACTTATATTTTCGACTAATATTGTGGGGAAATAATTTCAATGCATACATAATATGAAACTTTGCTCTACTGCTATTTTCGACTAGTATTATGGTGAGTTTATTTTATTGCATATATAGTATGAACATTGGTTCTAATGAAATTTTCTACTTTTGACAAATATTACTGTGTAAAATTTGTTGTATTGTAATTTTCGAATAGTATTGTGGTTAGCTAATTCTATTGCATATGAATTATCGATATATGTTGTATTGAAATTTTCTACTGTTGACATATTTTATTGTGTAAGATTTGTGCTATTGATATTATCGACTGTTATTGTAGTGAACTAATTTTTTGCATATATAATATGAAAATTACTGTACTGATATTTTCGAGTAGTATTGTGGTGAGCTAATTTTATTGCATTTGTAATATGAAAATTTGCCACCCTGATATTTTCGTCTAGTATTGGGGTTAGCTAATTTTATTGCATATAAAGTATGAAAACTTTCTCTACATATATTTTCGAGTAGTATTGTGTTTATATAATTATTAGTGCATATATAATATGAAAATGTGCTCGACTAATATTATCGACAAGTATTGTGGTCAACAGATTTTATTACGAATATAGTATGAAAATTTGCTCTACTGATATTGTCGACTGGTATTGTGGTGATCTAATTCCTGTGTGTATATAATACGAAAATTTGTTCTGCAGATTTTTCCGACTATTATTGAGGCGAGCTAATGTTTTTGCATATATAATTCGAAAATGTGCTATACTGATAATTTCGACTAGGATTGTGGTGAGCTAATTTTATTGCATATATAATATGAAAATCTGTAGTATTGAAACTTTCTACTGATGACAAATTTTATTGTGCAAATTTGCTCTATTGATTTTTTCGTCTAGTATTTTCGTGAGCTAATTTTATTGCATTTATAATATGAAAATGTTTTCTACTGATATTTTCGACTAGTATTGTGGAGAGCGAATTTTAATGCATATGTAATATGAAAATTTGTCCTATTTATATTTTCGACTAGTATTTTGGTGAGATATTTTTATTACATTTATAATATGCAAATTACCTACTCTGATATTTTCGACTAGAATGTTGGTAAGCAAATTTTATTGCATATATAATACGAAAACTTGATCTACTCATATTATCGACTAGCAATTTGGTTATCTAATTATTAGTGCATATATAATACGAAAATGTGCTGTTCTGATACTTTAGACTAGTATTGTGCCGAGATAATTTTATTGCATATATAATATGATAATTTTCTCTACTGGTATTTTCGACAATTATTGTGGTGAGCTAATTTTGTTGCATATATAGTACGAAAATTTGCTCCAATGTAATTTTCGACTTGTATTGTGGTAAGCTAATTTTGTGCATATATCATACGAAAATTTGTTCCACTGATATTTTCGAATATTAATGTAGTGATCTAATTCTATTGTATATATAATACGAAAATTTGCAGTAATGATATTTTCGACTAGTATTGTGGTGAGTTAATTTTGTTGCATATATAATACCAAAATTTGTTCCACTGATATTTTCGACAAGTAATCTAGTGAGCTAATTTTTTCGCGTATATAATATGTAAATTAGCTCTACTGATATTTTCGACTAGTATTGTGGCGATTTAACTACTAGTGCATATATAATATGAAAATGTATAGTACCGATATTTTCCTCCAGTATTGTGGTCATCTAATTATTAGTGCATATATAATATGAAAATTTTCTCTACACATATTTTCGACTAGTATTGTCGTCAGCTAATATTACTGCATTTTTAATATGAGAATTTGCTATACCGATATTTTCGACTAGTATTGTGGTGCTCTGATGTTATTGCATATGTTATATGAAAATTTGCTCTACTGATATTTTCGACTAGTATTGTTGTGAGGTAATTTTATTGCATATATAATATGAGAATTTGCTCCACTGATATTTGTGACTAGTATTGTGGTGAGCTGATACTATTGAATATGGAATATGAAAATTTGCTCTAATGTTATATTCGACTAATAGTGTGGTGAGCTAATTTTGTTGCATATATAATATGGAAACTAGCACTATGGATATTTTCTGCTGGTATTGTGGTGAGCTAAATTTATTGCACATATAATGTGAAGTTTTATTCCACTTATATTTCCGACTGGTATTGTGTTGAGCTCATTTTATTGCATATATATGATGAAAATTAGCTCTACTGATATTTTGGAATAGTAATGTGGTGAACCAATTTTACTCCATATATAATATGAAAATTTACTATACTGATACTTTCGACTAGTGTTGTTGTGAACTGTTTTTACTGCATATATAATATGATAATTTGCTCTACACATATTTTCGACTACTATTGTCGTCAGCTAATATTACTGCATTTTTAATATGAGAATTTGCTATACCGATATTTTCGACTAGTATTGTGGTGCTCTGATGTTATTGCATATGGTATATGAAAATTTGCTCTACCGATATTTTCGACGATAGTATTGTTGTGAGGTAATTTTATTGCATATATAATATGAGAATTTGCTCTACAGACATTTTCGACTGGTATTGTGGAGAACTAACTTTATAGCATGTATATATGAAAATTTGATTCACTGATCTGATCAACTAGTATTGCGGTGTGCTAATTTTATTGCAAATATAATATGAATATTTGTTGTATTGTAATTTTCCACTTTTGACAAAATTTTGTTGTCAACAATTTGCTCTATGATATTTTCGACAACAATTGTGGTGACCTAATTTTATTGCATATGTAATATGAAAAACTGCTCTACAGCTATTATCGACTAGTATTATTTTGTGTTAATTTTATTGCATATATCATATGAAAACATGATCTACAAAAATCATCGACTAGTATTGCGGTGAGCTAATTTTATTGAATATATAATGTGACATTTGGCTCTACTGATATTTTCGCCTAGTACTATGTCGAGCTTATTTTGGGGCTTATATTGTATGAGGACTTGATCTACTGATATTTTCTACTACTATTCTGGTGAGTTTATTTTATTGCATATGTAATATGAAAATTAACTGTACTGATATTTTCGACTGGTATTGTGGTGAGTTTATTTTATTGCATATATAATTTGAAAATTCAATCTACTGACATATTCGACTATTATTTTGGTGAGCTAATTTTATTGCATATGTAATATGAAAATTGGAACTACTTATATTTTCGACTAGTATTGATGTAATCTAATTTTCTTGCATATATATTATGAGAATTCGCTGTTCCGACATTTGCGACTAGTATTGTGTTGGTCTAAAATTATTGCGTATGTATTATGAAAATTTTGTCTACTGTTATTTTCGATTAGTAAGGTGGTGAGCTATTTTTATAGCATATATAATATGAAAATTTGCTCTCATGATATTTTCGACTTGTAGTGTTGTGAGCTAATTTTATTGCATATGTAATATGAAAATTTGCTCTACTGATACTTTCGACTAGTATTATGGACAGCTATTTTTATAGCGTATATAATATGAATCTTTCCACTACTGATATTTTCGACTAGTATTGTGGTGAGCTGATGGTATGGCATATGTAATATGAAAATTTGCTCTACTCATATTTGCGACTAGTATTGTGGCGAGCTGATAATATAGTTTATATAATATTTAAATTTGCTCTAATGATATTTTCGACTAGTATCGTGGTGAGCTAATTTTATTGCATATATAATATGAAAATTTACTCTAATGATATTTTTGACTAGTAGTGTGGTGAGATAAATTTACTGCATTTGTAATGTGAAATTTAATTCGACTGGTGTTTTCGGCTAGTATTGTTCTGAGCTATTTTTACTGCATATATAATATGTAAATTTATTCTGCAGATATATTACACCAGTATTGTGTTGTGCTAATTTTATTGCATACATAATATGAAAATCAGCTCTACTGATATTTTCGCCTAGTACTATGTCGAGCTAATATTGTGGCATATATAATATGAAAATTTGTTCTACTGATATTTTCCACTAGTATTGTGGCGAGCAAAATTTATTGCATATATAATACGGAAATATGCTCAACTGATACTTTCTACTAGTATTGTGGTCAGTTAATTTTATAGCATTTGTAATATGAAAATTATCACTACTGATATTATCGTCTATTGTTGTGGTGAGCTAATTCTATTGCATATATAATAGGAAAAATTTGCACTACTGATATCTTCGACTAGTATTGTGGAGAGCAAATTTTATTTGTTATATAATATTAAAATTTTCACAAGTGATATTTTCGACCAGTATTGTTGTCAGCTAATTTTATTGCATATATAATACGAAAACTTCATCTACTTATATTTTCGACTAATATTGTGAGGAAATAATTTCAATGCATATATAATATGAAACTTTGCTCTACTGCTATTTTCAACTAGTATTGTGGTGAGTTTATTTTATTGCATATATAGTATGAACATTGGTTCTAATGAAATTTTCTACTTTTGACAAATATTACTGTGTAAAATTTGTTGTATTGTAATTTTCGAATAGTATTGTGGTTAGCTAATTCTATTGCATATGAATTATCGATATATGTTGTATTGAAATTTTCTACTGTTGACATATTTTATTGTGTAAGATTTGTGCTATTGATATTATCGACTGTTATTGTAGTGAACTAATTTTTTTTC
The DNA here is from genome assembly GCF_051020765.1 of Lasioglossum baleicum. Lineage (NCBI taxonomy): Eukaryota > Metazoa > Arthropoda > Insecta > Hymenoptera > Halictidae > Lasioglossum > Lasioglossum baleicum. The sequence goes on along the minus strand of NW_027469154.1, from coordinate 1,592 downwards.
ATATATAATATGAAAATTACTGTACTGATATTTTCGAGTTAGTATTGTGGTGAGCTATTTTTGTTGCATTTGTAATATGAAAATTTGCCACCCTGATATTTTCATCTAGGAGTGGGGTTAGCTAATTTTATTGCATATAAAGTATGAAAACTTTCTCTACATATATTTTCGAGTAGTATTGTGTTTATATAATTATTAGTGCATATATAATATGAAAATGTGCTCGACTAATATTATCGAACAAGTATTGTGGTCAGCAGATTTTATTACGAATATAGTATGAAAATTTGCTCTATTGATATTGTCGACTGGTATTGTAGTGATCTAATTCCTGTGTGTATATAATACGAAAATTTGTTCAGCAGATATTTCCGACTATTATTGAGGCGAGCTAATGTTTTTGCATATATAATTCGAAAATGTGCTATACTGATAATTTCGACTAGGATTGTGGTGAGCTAATTTTATTGCATATATAATATGAAAATCTGTAGTATTGAAACTTTCTACTGATGACAAATTTTATTGTGCAAATTTGCTCTATTGATTTTTTCGTCTAGTATTTTCGTGAGATAATTTTATTGCATTTATAATATGAAAATGTTTTCTACTGATATTTTCGACTAGTATTGTGGAGAGCGAATTTTAATGCATATGTAATATGAGAATTTAATCTACTGATATGTCCCATTACTATAGTCGTGTGCTAATATTAATGCATTTGTAATATGAAGATTTGCTCCACTGATATTATCGACTAGTATTGTGGAGAGCTATCTTTATTGCACATATAATATGAAAATTTGCTCTAACGATATTTCTGACTAGTATTGTGATGATCTAATTTTATTGCATATGTAATATGAAAATGTGCTCTACAGATACTTGCGACTATTATTGTGGTAAGCTAATTTTATTGCAATCATAATACGAAAATTACCTAAACTGATATTTTCGACTAGAATTTTAGTAAGCTAATTTTATTTCACATATAATATGAAAATGTGATCGACTGATACTTGAGACTAGTATTTTGGTCAGCTGATTTTATGGAATTTATAATATGAAAATTACCTATACTGATATTTTCGACTAGAATTTTGGTAAGCTAATTTTATTGCATATATAATACGAAAACTTGATCTACTCATATTATCGACTAGCAATTTGGTTATCTAATTATTAGTGCATATATAATACGAAAATGTGCTGTTCTGCTACTTTAGACTAGTATTGTGCCGAGATAATTTTATTGCATATATAATATGATAATTTTCTCTACTGGTATTTTCGACAATTATTGTGGTGAGCTAATTTTGTTGCATATATAGTACGAAAATTTGCTCCAATGTAATTTTCGACCTGTATTGTGGTAAGCTAATTTTGTGCATATATCATACGAAAATTTTGTTCCACTGATATTTTCGAATATTAATGTAGTGATCTAATTCTATGTATATATAATACGAAAATTTGCCCTAATGATATTTTCGACTACTATTGTGGTGTGTTAATTGTGTTGCATATATAATACCAAAATTTGTTCCACTGATATTTCGACAGTATCTAGTGAGCTAATTTTTCGACAAGTA